>NW_012026787.1:1520287-1521614 GCF_000956235.1 Wasmannia auropunctata | reverse complement strand
AAAATAATTTTTTATTGTTTATTTTTTTGTTTACCCCCACCACTAAACATTTTTTTTATTTTTCAAAATTTCTTTTTTACCAGATTAAAGGGTATTTTAAGACGAATTCAACCATGTGTGATAAAGTTCTTTTCCGAAATATCATTTTCGAGAAATAATTATAAACGCCTCTGTACGCACACCATCCGTACTCGTTTATGCGCTAATTTACCTACGTGAACTTGGCACTCGACTTTTACTAAAATAAGTTTATAATAAAAAAAGGTTAATATTTTGTTTTTAGTAGTAGTATAATTTCGTTTGTAAATTTATAAAAAGAATTTTGAAAAAATAACTATCACCCGACTTTGAGTTACAGAAAAATCAATAATATCTTGATTTAGAATCGTTTCTAGTTATTTGTAGTGGCTTTCTCCTTGTTCGTAGTTGAAAAGTTACAATATATTTATTGAAAAGTTACAATATATTAGCAGTAAATAAAAAACGTAATTTGTCAATTTTTAAGATACCTCGAATTTGCTTGCGGCACAATTTTTATAATCATTTGTAATTGTTTGTAGTGACTTTTCCGTCGTTTGTAGTAGAACCGTTCAAAAGTTACATTACATTAGCAATAAATAAAAAATGTAATTTTGTCAATTTTCAAGATATTTCAAATTCGCTTGCGGCATAATTTTTAGAATCGTATTTTACGCTGAAAACAACGGTGTGTGATAAAGTGTATAAATGTATAACATATATGTTTTTCACGATTTATATATTTGTGTCATAATGTCTTACCATCTACATATGTATAATCATTGAAATTTTACATCGCGCATGGCTAGACAATGACTACAATACATTTGAATGAAATTATAAGTGCCAAGAGTTAAATAGCAGAAAATCCATGCACAGTAAATTATATGAATAATATTTAATCTTTTTCATTAATGTTATTTTTTATTGTTGTATTTTTATCTTTGTATTTTATCTTTATTATCCATATTGTTAATAAAATTCAATGTCAATCAATTATCATGCATGTATGTATTCCTAATTGTAATACAAAGTTTATAAAAATACATAATTTACTGTGCATGGATTTTCTGCTATTTAACTCTTGGCACTTATAATTTCATTCAATTGTAGTCATTGTCTAACCATGCGCGATATAAAATTTCAATGATTATACATATGTAGATGGTAAGACATTATGACACAAATATATAAATCGTGAAAAACATATATGTTATACATTTATACACTTTATCACACACCGTTGTTTTCAGCGTAAAATACGATTCTAAAAATTATGCCGCAAGCGAATTTGAAATATCTTGAAAAT
>NW_012026787.1:1517232-1520267 GCF_000956235.1 Wasmannia auropunctata | reverse complement strand
AAGGGATGTTTCATCCCCTTAACGTGCGACTCAGCACGAATGCAAAAATTGTAGTATCTTATTTTTGTCTGTAGTTTAACATATCCAAAGCTTATTGAAATCGGAGGGGACACTTCCGTGTGTTCCCTTGTCAGATTGGTAGGTTCGAGAAAGTTCGAGTGAGTATTCGATAAATGATTCTGCTTTAAGGTGAAATTCTCTTTCTCGCTTGGGGCATAAAGGTATGTTACAACGTGCGAAATGCGGAGAGTCTGTTTAACGAGGCCCGTTTGATAAGTTACGCCATTTACAATATAGCCGCGGTGAATATAACCATGATAGCCATTCAGTACGTAGTCAACGCAGTGCACATTATTACATATACGTGTCTTGCGATAAAACGTTATATATCATGTCAAATTCCGCAGCCTCTTCATATTTCCCCGTGCCGGGCCGGATATCAAATATCTGTTGGGCTTCCTGCGGACTCAGCTTTCGACGTCCGTTACGGTCTTCCTTGTATTCGGCCCTAAAGTAAGACAATCACAATCGAACGAGATCATTATAGACACTGAAAGAATCAGTCTTTGAATTTTGGAATGGCTTTGCGGAAAACAATTTTGTTCCGACTTTAGTACGAATCGCTTTTTTCAATATTTATTTACTGAGAAAAAAATATGAATATAGTAAAAAAAATGCAATAAAAAATATATATTACCATAATTTAAATATAAGTAGTATAATGTATAATCATTTCTGATATTAACTATATATTTGTTTGATAGAATTATATTCTGTCCAACGAGAGAATACCTACGGATAGGACAAAAATTCACGCAGATCTCCTCTTCCTCCCCCTCCCCACAGAATGCTTAGTAAGTCCCTCTGTTCATAGCGCTGTACTGGTCGTGCAGCTTGCAAATTCCAGTTAGCGTAACGCTCTTCCCCAGCTAGTACTCTCTTCCCTTACGTTCCGCATTCACGTTTTTGACGCTTACAGTGCTCACAGGATCGTTTTATCCTTATTGTTTATTAAACGAGGATAAATCATGCTCAGTACATAAACGTTAAAATAAAATGCAGATTGCGCTTATGCACAGATATCCGTTATATCTTATCCGGATATTCTTTCGCTGGACAAAATATATAATATAAATATAATGATTACACTATGTTACAGCAAATTCTTTCCGAAGTGCGACAATATGTTTCCCAAAAATTTTTTTGCGCTGAACACGACACCGTTGGCAGAATTTGCCTAGACATACACGTCGGGATTTTGAATAAATTGGAATAAAAGTAGCAAAAAATGACATTTTTTAAACCATTTTTAACATTTTTTTTGTGGTAAAACAGAAACTAGTTTCTAAATAAACCCAACGGCATCTGAATGTATAATACAAGAGCTTTCAAACGAACTTTGGTTCATGACCGCACGACTTTTTTTCATCAGTTATGACCATTTGAATTTTAGAGTTTCTGTAACATTTACACATCTCAAATATAAACATATAAACAAGAATAAAAGTTGCTTGAGAAGCTCTTTGGAATCATTTTCAATTAACAATAAAGTAATATCATGTAAGTTGACTCTTCATAAAACACACACACACACACACACACACACACGCACGCACACACACCATGTGTAAGTATTATACGTATTTACCTTTCTTGTAAATTTTACAAAAGTCTAAAATTCAAACAGCCATAATTTCATGAAAAAAAGTGCGATCATGAACCAAAGTTTGTTTGAAAGCTCTTGTATTATACTTTCAGATGCCGTTGGGTTTATTTAGAAATTAGTTTCCGTTTTGCCTCCAAAAAGTTAAAAGTAGCCAAAAAATTATTTTTGCCCACTTTTATTTCAATTTACTCATCCTGACGTGTTAGGCAAATTCTGTCAACGGCATCGTGTTCAGCTCGAAAAAATCTTTGGGAAATGTATTGTCGCACATTGGAGAGAAAAAAAAGTGTTTTGTAACACAGTGTTATTAAGCACTAATAATATAATGATTATAGCATTAATAATTGTATAATTGGCGCTCCTAACCGTAATTATAATCACAAATATCAAACATTTTTCTTTCAGTGTTCTTTTTGTTCTTTTATTTCTTTAATTACGTAGCGATAATTAATTGATTTATTTCCAATCGGCGTGGATTCAGGTAATCAGAGTATTGCGAGGCCAAGGAGATCAGTGGGACAGTCGAGCGAGGGCACGCGGCGTCACCGCCAGCTTTTCCTTGAATGGAATTGGTCTAGTGCCAGAGGAGACGACGGACTTGTATCAGGAAAACGAAGAGCTTAAGGTACTTATACGCTCTTATGTACATCTATTTATATTTTCCTTATACATTATACATTTTTCTGCCAATGCAAAACGCTATCAGCGTGATTCGAAATTTCAATTTTTTTCCCTGATCTGAATTCTGCACGTTCAGGAAGAGATTCAGAAGTTGGCCGCGCGAATCGAATTCATGAAGATAGTACATATGGAGATGCATAACCGACACATCAAACCGAAGATGGGCGGTTATTTTAGCACACATGGTCATGGTCACGGGCATCCATCCGCCGGCCAGAGTCCTATCGCTAAAAGCTCAACGGCCAGCTTTATTCTCAAAGTATGTACCTAAATCATTTTATTTCCTTCGTCATTTGATCAACTGTAGGGGACACGAAATTTCAAGACGCGGTGACATAAACGAAATAAAATTTCATCATTTTTTCTGAGAAATTTTATCGCTTATTAATTTACACGAATTACGTGCATTTTAAAAATTGCTGAGATAAATCTACGAAAAGAATCGTGGATAAAAATTATCTCAAAAAATCCCTTATTCCTTCTATGGAGATTGCTGTATTTGCAGTGCTATTGAGATGCGTAGATCAAATTGTATCACACATAAGTATATTAAAATGCAACAAATCTATACATCAGTCGAACCTCAATAACTCGAATCTCAAGAGACTAGAAAAATTGATCGAGTTATAGAGTTTTCGATTTATCGAAATTCCAGTAAAAGAGGGGTAACATATGAAAATTCGACTTA
>NW_012026787.1:1507393-1516406 GCF_000956235.1 Wasmannia auropunctata | reverse complement strand
CTTGTAGAGGTCTGGCTACTTTAAATTCGAGTTACAGAGGTAAAATATATATCTAAATGCCTGACAAATAATTCGAGTTAAGGTAGGTTTTATTTCGATTTATAGAGGTTTTCCGCAGCGGAGCGGAAGGGGATGAACAAAATTTTCATCTTATAGAGGTGTATTCGAGTTGTAGAGGTTCGAGTTATCGAGGTTCGACTGTATATAAATCGTGTAAAGATTACATATTTCTTCTTAATAGCAATCCTCCAGAGTTTCACGAAAATCACCGATTCAGATAAAACATAATCAGTCATAACTTAAATATACATTAGATAATATTAAACACTAGTTAAAGCAAATACGATCAATTGTTTCTATCCGAAACAAAGAGTTTGGCATATGACGCGAGTTCAATCGTGGCTGTCAACACTAAAATATCAACAAAATATCGACTAGAATCTC
This sequence comes from Wasmannia auropunctata, assembly GCF_000956235.1. Lineage (NCBI taxonomy): Eukaryota > Metazoa > Arthropoda > Insecta > Hymenoptera > Formicidae > Wasmannia > Wasmannia auropunctata. The sequence goes on along the minus strand of NW_012026787.1, from coordinate 1,515,962 downwards.
AACATTAATGAATTTTAGAATCTAGAAACATTTAAATTGATTTTAATCAGGAAATAAAAGACTTGTTTGCGCGCGGCTCAAGGCATTTTGTGCTCATTATCGACGGCAAAATATAAGTCGTCTTCTTCATTGCAAATTGGAAGTTGCTTGCTTCACAAGAAATTGCATGCAAATCGCCTAATTTGTATTTAATATTTTGTTAATTTGTAGTTATTAAATAATTATTCGTTATAAAACTATGTACAGAAAAAAATTTATTTGTTTCGAGTAAAATTTCTTTGCTTCAAATAAATAACTTTCTCAAATGATTTATGACATTTAATTGATTTATAGAAACAACTTTGTTACTAACAAACATTTTCTAGAATTATCTTTTAAAAGAAAAATTGTATTTTATAAAAAAAATACAAAATATTAAATAAAATTAAGAAAACGTTATTTTTAAGAAATACTATATTTTTTATTAAGAAACAAATAAATTAAGAAGATATTTCTCACGAAAAATAACTTTATTTTTGAGACAATAAATTTTCTTACATTAAAAATATTCATTCTTGTAAATTAATAATATTTCCTTCTAAATATACTAATAAAATATACTAATTAAGTTTTTATCCATTTAAAACATTATTTGCTGCATACTATATATAAAGTTATAGTAAGAAATACACATAGAAAAATTAATAAATTATTAGAAGTAATTAATTAATTATATTCTTTACGAAATCATTTCGTAAAATAACATAGGTGAAGAATCTTATAATGCTTCTTATTTTATTCTGTATGATTTACTTATGAGAAATATGCACTCCACTGCGTTCATCTGGTGACAATATCAAGCACATAATGCTTTCGCTTGAGTAACTTTAGTGAAGCGTTTTAACGTTTGAATTGATTTCTTTTAAGTAAATTTGTATTTGTGGCAAGAAATTATTGTATATGTATATATATGATGTATTAATTGATATAAAAAGATTGAGATAAGTGATAATCAATAAATTACATATTTCTAGCATTCATATCATAAATTGAAAAAAAGTTCACTTATTAACAACTGTTAGATTAATTAGATTTATTAGAATAGTATTAATAAAATGATTTTCTATTGGTAAATAATTGTGTTTCGAATAAAACATTCTTTTTATTTGTTTTAAAAATAATATTTTATTACAAAATATTATTTTTAAGAACAAAAAACCGTTATTTTTCAGTTAGAATTTAAATAATTATTTCTTTCTATTTAGAAATTAGAAATTATAATTTAATCTATGTATTTAAAACAAGTAATTTTTTCCATTTATTATATTTGGACTATTTGGTGTATTTGAATTAAACTATCTTTTCTCCGTTCTGAGATATTTTGCGTTATCAAATATTTCTTTTTCTCTTCTCATAGAATCTTTTAGATGTGTATCATATAAACACGGATAGAAAATGAAACTGCGGATATTCCAGAGTTGACTTGAAAGTCTGTCCGTATTTTCGTATTTGTAGTCCGCTGAGAGAGCGTTTTGGGAAATAAATTGGAGTAATTTATTGAGCAGACGGCCGTAGAGCGAGGTGCAACGGCAGCCGCAGCCGCGGCCGTCGAGGACTCGACCTTTCCGTCCGGAAGTCTGCACAGAGCACGAAGGTCGGAGATGCTGAGAGAAAGGAAGGCGGAAAGGGAGAGGGAGCGCGAAAAGGAGCGAAACAAGGATAAGGAGCAGAAGGAGAAGCCGCGAACAAGCGGTGAGAAGGTTTGACTAGTGGTCAATAGTGAGGAGGTAAAGAACTTTGTTTCATTTCACGCGCCAAGGCGGATCAAGAATCGACTTAAATCTTTCTTCTAATGCCATCATGATTATCTTTTCTTGTATCGGCAGGTATGGTTGTGACGAAGACAGTGTCTCGACGAAAATAAGAAGGCGCGAAAGAATTGGAGAAAAGGAAGAAAGAAGAAATTGGAGATATTCAGATTGTATCCCTTAAAGGACAGGAGATTGCCCGTCTTTGTATGAAACGCCGTATTAATCAAAACTCATCGATCACTGTCTTCACGCCGTTGTGATAGCGATATCTTCGTAATTACTATAAATGTACACGATATATCTCTTGAAATCAAAATCTTTAATGGATTTGAGGACGCGCGAAAAGCGAAAGGGGCGACAACGGCGGCGAGTATTTCGTGTCTCCGTTTATTTTCGTAACGGCAGCTATCATGAGAGCACAATTTTCCAAAACAGCAAAAAATTTTCCAAAAGTGGGACATAAGACGTCCAAAAGACATCATCTAGACATCATAAGACGTTTTAATTATGACCCATTTTGGATATGCGTGCTATTGCGTGCTGTCTATCCATATAAATCAATATCTTATTTCTTTTAATACGAAAGTTCTCGAATGACGCACAGTTAGCACGTTGGCAAAACTAAAGATAATTGTAGTTAAGAAAACTGAGACGTGTATCGTTGAGAGATCGATCGAAGTAAAACTGCGATACTAAGCTGTCACAAAATGCACAAAGGATGCGCAAAGGCGAGTTCGCGAGTCGTCGTCGTCGTCTTGAACGATATATATTATTTCGCTTTTCGCAAGCGCGTGACATCACTTCAATGCGTCAGTATTTGATAGAAAGTATAAGAAAACTCGCGTGTGACTTTGAGTTATCTCCTTGTAAAAATCGTACGCGTACGATTGCGCGCGTACTTTGTTTAAGCAGCGCCCTAGACGTATTCGATATTAAGGTCAGCGAAGGGTATGAAGATGCCTTTCTTAAATGTTACATAAATCATCGTATTTTACCGGATTTCAAATATAGCACCGTTTCTGGCGGCTTTATCATGCCAAGGTGACAACACATCGACGGATATTTAAATACAATTTGAATGTGAATGTTAATTTAAGCGAATAATATAATGCGAGTATAATAACATGCGTACTTTCCCGATTTCGATACAGATTTAAGGAGATCCAAAGTCGTCTGTTTTATTGACCGAATGCGATTATTTTTCAGCATACTATTTTTCTAATTGTTTTTATACGATTTATAAATCCTTTTCCACAATTAAAGTATAGGCATCAATCTAAATCGTGATGTCGGTTGACTTTATGTCGTAAGAAAAATTTAAGAAATTTATACTTCTTTTATCGGTTTTTACTGCAATTAGTCCAACATATATAGCGTCTAGAGCTCTCAACTTGAGTCAATATTTGCTTCATACAAAAATTCTGGAGTGCATTTATACAAAATAAAAATGGCTTGATATGCAATGGATTGGATTACACGAAAATAAAATGTTGAGTTCTTAGAGTTAGATTCAGATTCCTAATAAGATTAAGTGCCTGAAAATTTGTAAAATGTGCGCGATATTGATGTAGTAGTAAATATCAACACATTACACATCAATATTGCACACACATACGCACAAATAGTCGGTAAAACAGCGATATCGTGGAATTCTTCAATTTCCTTAGGATCCCCTTAACTCGATAAATGTATGTCATTGAACGTGTAGGGAATCGTTTCCGTTACACATTCATACACACGCACGCACGCGCGCACATACGTTAAGTTTACGACTTCATTTACAAATCGTATTCGAGGTGAGATGTAATTCTCCCTCACGCGCTCTTATTATCTCTTATTTGTGTACCACTTTACCCGACATTTATATTACCTACGTTTTTTGCTCATTTCCGAAGCGTAGAGTCGCATCTCAAGTTGCAAACAACCGAACGATAATTAATTCGTAACAGATTGTATAAATGTTACATGTGACAATAAAGTTACACAACGGGCTGTAAAAATTAAAAAAAGAAGAGCTATCAACTTTGCTGACGACCGTAGATTCGCGTTTGGGGAAAAGATAAGATAAATAAAAGGAGAAAAAAACGAAAAAAGGCTGAAAAGAGATAGAGATAGAAAATCGTGCGATAAAGCGATTAATGGTTTATGAAGACTTTGCCTTGTTAGTTTACACTTTTTTAAGGGTGTTTACGTTTTCACGATGTAGAACGCTGTTATCGTAGATTGCGTACAGTCGTGCGTTGACAACGACCGACAGAAGATATTGCTGTTCGTGTCTAAGATATTTATCGTAACGTAATAATTGTTGAATAATGTGACTATGTAAGAGAAAAAGAGAGAGAAAGAGAGAGAGAGGGGGGAGGGAGAAAGAGGGGAAGAAACAAAGAGACGAGTGATATATGTGTATGAGTTGCGAGTACAACATAGATGATATACGACTGTGAAAATTTGTCAAGTGTAGCAAATTTTGCGCGAAATTCCATGTCTATAGAAGCCGGCTTGTTTTTTATTTTCTTAAGCGGCCCCTTGACGATCAATATTATTGCACAATATTTAATATTGTACAACATTATTGCTCATCTGTAGGCTGTATTGGAAGTTTATTTAAATTATCTAAAGAGAGCATCAGTAATATGTATATGTATAATATAATTGTACAATAATATTGATCACATTGTACAATATAAATGTATATATAATAATATTGCTCGTCTTAGGAGCCACTTTACGGATATTAAACGGACAGAGCGTTTGCTCGAAAATCGAAAATGATTGCCCGCCCGAATTTTGTTTCCTTTACGACCGATGTTTTGATTAACGATATTCTTTTCTGATACCAATAAGTTCCTTCGTATTATATTACCGGAGCGTCTTTCCGAAACCAGGGAAGGTCCTCGCCGTGAACATAATTTCTAATAAGAACATTTTTCACACTTCTCACGCAAATTTATCTAGACGACAGGGACGTACGAAAGCGTCGATTCACCAAGGGGAGGATTGTCAATTGGAGAGTTTAGCGCAGTTAAGCGAATCAATTTCGGGGATTGCCACGAATCAAATCTGTCACGCGGAAGCTTGACTTAATTTAGATCCGTGCCGGTAAATCGATAACTCGTCGAAGCAAAATTTTCAGGGGGATTTATTGTGGCCGGCATGAATTCCCATTCTCATTTCCGATTAAGTACAAATCACAATGCGATATATATGTATGTATGTACGTATGTGCATGATATGTATATATATATATATATATATATATATATATAATATATATTCCTGTTTAAAAAAATCGATAGAAAACGATAGAAAACTATTTAATCGTTTTTAATCGTAGTTATGAATCGTAAAAAAATTATCATGAATAAACAATTTATTATGATAACATTTATTATGATAACATGTTAATCATTTATTCATGATAAATTTCATTAAAACGATATAAAACAATAAGTTATTATAGAAATTCTATTGATATTTTAACGATTAAAATCGCTTTTATCAGATAATGATAGAAAACGATAAAAAACAATAACATTTCTTTCGGAATAGAAAAAGTGGAAAGTGGATAGATTCGATAGGACACTATAAAATATTTGGCAGATCCTATCGGTTCCCATGGTTTTCTATCGATTTTTTTTAACAGGGATATATATATATATATATTTATATATATTTTATATATATATATATATGATTAAAATGTTATCATAATAAATTGTTCATTCATGATAATTTTTTTACGGTTCATAACTACGATATACATATATGAGACTCTCGTTGTGTTGCCTTACGTACGACAGAGCACAATTCTGTGCTGCTCGATGTAAATCGTAAGATTGTGCTGAAGCTTGTGGCGCGCGATAATTCGTGCGATAATAGTAACGTAAGAAACGAATGTGCTTTCGGTGTTGCGTATACGTGTGAAAAAATCCGCAGGTTTTTAATTTCGCAGAGTCGCGTCAAAGTCGGCAAGCGCGCGCGTTGCGCGTTTGATCCATGTAGATCCTGCCCTTAGTATAAATTCCGACGTTATTTTTTCGATATGAACAGAAGAAAGCAAGATTTTTCTCGTGTGTATAGCCGATTAAGCATATGCTTAGAAAGAACGGAAAAAAAGAGAGGAAGATCTAGCGTGCGGATTCATCCCATCCCTGTCCCGCCGAACAGATCAAACAATTATATGTAGAACTGGACACATATTTGTAAAGGTATACTGTATCTCTCAGTGAATACAATAATCTTGGAGACTAACAAAGTATTCTTCTTATATGTATATAGAGTAAGGACACTAGTTAACTAGATTATTCTAAAGATAAAAATTCATATTTCCAGAAAAATATCAAATAACAAAATAAATAAACTAAAATAAATTTGAGAGCGCATTCTACGGTCACTAGAAGCTGCATCTTGATGCCTAATAAGTTATGAATTTTTAAATCCATTATTCAGCCATTTAAACTGACAATGAGTGCCGAATCAATGTCGGACTTGCAATCATTAACTGAAGTTGGAATAACGAGATCATAATTCCTTCAATTCTTAATTTGATTCTTAGATTCTAAGTATCTTAAAATAAATAAAACAATATATTTAATAGTTGTAATTAATCATAAAGTATACTTTATAAATGATTTTATTCAATTTTAGTATTATTTTATATTTTTTAATTTTAATTAAATAAAATTATAAAAATTATTTATTTGATTTCCCTAGGTTTCATAAAAGATATTTAATTTTAACTGAGGGTATCATGTTGATTTTTTCTTATGAAATCGATTTACTACCATTTGTAAAAACCGTAAGGTAATCCTCATAAATATTAAACTTTGAATATGTAGAATGAGGGACAAGGATTCAGCCTAGACCTCTTCTCTGTTTACTCGTAATATTATATTTCTCCTTTACATTACCGCTTTCCTTAACATTTTCAATGTATTATTAACGAATGTGATCGTAACAATAAATATGCTGTGGGTTACATAAAAACAATTAGTTCTACGAAAAGTGAACATGGACAGTGAATCAAAGTAAGAGAACATAATTATAATACTCTGAAGATTATCTAAATTTCGCTGGGCAAACACAAAGAAAATACAAAATGTGATAATTAATATTCAATTGGAAGAACGTAAATCTTATTAATAGCACGCTTTGTTATGCCATTTATTGTCTTAACGCTAACAACGCATACATATCCGTCACTGCCAGCGTGCGTTTCAATGGAGGTAAACCATAGTCCTTTAAAAGTACGAGCGCTCCGACTTTGATATTATCATATCTAGGCTTTTATCACTATATCGGTTTTGAAGCTGCGTGAGATATTCATTAGATTAACGTCTCCAGAAATGTTGCCGCAACATGTTGTAATTGCAACAGCAACTGGAATCGTGTTAGTTGGTTTGTCGGCACTTCCAGTAGATCGAGCTCTATAGGTTCTTGGAAGGAGTTCAATGGCTCGCCGACAATAAAGACTATGTTGTCCTGGTGTAAATATATCGTAGTCTGGAGGGTCATTTGTAATGGGACAAAGAACGCGAATTCAATATTGCCTCAATTTGTGCAAAAATTATGCCCAGTTCTTCGAACGTTAATAAACTGTTGCCAATAATCCTTCTTACATAGGTTTTTGCTGATTTAACAGCAGTCTCCCAGAGTCCGTCTACATGTGGAGAATGTGTCGGAATGAATTTCCACTGTATTGCTTGAGCCGCTAAGAATCATTCAACGTGTTGACGTTCTTTCTCTATCATGTCCGAGAGTGCCTTAAGTTCGTTGTTTGCACCTATAAAGTTGGTACTATTTTCCGAAAACAGATTTGCACATCGACCGCATTTCGCAATAAACCTCTTTAGTACATTGAGAAATGCGTAGTCAAATAGCTGATTAATTAATTCTAAATATGTAGCCTGGGTTACAAAACATACGAAGATACATAAGTCTAGACCTTCGCGGCTTTGTTTTTTTGATTAATTTTATAGAAAATGGTCCTGCATAATCTAAACCTGAATTGCTGAACGCACGGGCTGGAGTTACGCGAGCTTTAGACAAATCGCCCATCAATTGGATTGGGTTACTTAGACATATCCGAAAACATGCAATATATTTCCGTAGTACTTTTCGACTGCTTGCCGCCCGGAGAGCGGCCAATACGAACTATGCATGTGAGCAAAAAGACCTTGAGGTCTAATGGCTCCAATGTGCAATTGTTTAAGATGCAAATCTCAAATAATTAAGTCTATAAGCGGATGTTTGTGAGTATGACGATTGGGTGTTACATTGAATAATTTACATCCACATGTCGAAAATGATCACCGACGCGAACTATTCCTGTTTCATCTAGGAATGGATTTAAAGTGACAAGTTTACTTCTGTTGTGAACAGTCCGTTTGGCTTGTAGGTCTTAAATTTCAGACGCAAATTCGATTAGTTACAGCATTCGAACCAATAACAATATAGTCTTCTTTCATTTTTCCACGAATAGTGGACTAATTTACTGCTCTTACTTTAAAAGAGCGTTCGTTTTGAAACGCAGACAATATGCGACAACTCGCTTGAAACGAGAAAGTGACGAAAGCTTGATGAATCATTCAATGCTTGATGAAGTACAAGACGATGCCACGATACGTTTCTTATTAAGGGGTTACACCACAGTAGAAATTTCAAAAAATCGATTTTTTTTTATTGGCTTAAAAAATCCTTTGAACCCTCTAGAATAAGAAACAAACGGTTTTATATCTGCCAGAAATCGTTTTCATTGAAATTTCGATCGGAAGAGCACA
>NW_012026787.1:1498018-1507283 GCF_000956235.1 Wasmannia auropunctata | reverse complement strand
TTTTTTTAAAACTTCAAAACATGCTTAACAACATCCTTAAAAAGAATTACCCTTTTACTTTTCCTTCTATTTAAAAAAAAATCGCAAAAAAACGTTAAATTTTCGCTCTCTACTGTGTAACCCCTTAAGTTCGGGCACAACTTGATTCGTGTTTAAGGCAAGTTCTGCAGGCCACTCCGGTCTTCCAATAACCAGTCTGGTCCTGCCCACTATATGTGTAGTATCTTGAAAGTTTGTGAACTAGTACCCCTTGATGTCAGCTTGAACGTCAGCGGGATTATCGTTCGACTTGATGTGAAGCTATTGAACTCCCGAAGTAATGCGCTAAATGTTTACCACTTTATTAGTTATACATGCATTTTATTGCAAATGTTTGTAATTTTCCAAGATGGTATCTGATCCATGCCAGCTAGAGTTATGAATCGCTCCAATATTATATGTGATCAAAAGTGATGGACATGTGCTTGTTGTACCGTCCAGCCGAGATTGGCAAGCAACAATGCTCCGCACAACTCGAGCCGAGGTAGAGTGATGCGTTTGAGGGATCTGGATTTCGTGCAAAGCAGGTTGAAAATCCATTCTCATTGGTCAGTGCTGCATATATAGATGCACGCGCCGTATACCGCCTCTTATGCATCACAAAATCCAAGAAGTTCAATTTGTTGAGAATCATCACACGTTACGCATCTTGGTATGTTTTGGAAATTTGATTGAACTCTTTTAATTGTCTTTGATATTGCATCCACGTTGTATGTAAGTTAAGTGAAAGGGATTCATTCCATCCTAATTTTAACTGCCAGAGTTACTGGAGTATTATCTTGGCACAGACGATTGTTGGACCCATCAATCCTAATGAGTCATAGATCTGAGCGATGGTCGATAATACTGATCGCTTAGTAGCGCGTTGATTTTTCTTCACTGTTTCCGTGCGATATTAAAGACAATCGTCGATTGTATTCCAACAAACTCCCAATATTTTAATCTCATCGCCGATTGTTAATGATATGAGTGCTGTAAGCATCAAGATTATCGACTCATTTGTGTTCTATTTGTGAAGATGGAATCCTACTGATCGTAATATTTCAGTCAATTCAATCTTGAATCGCCGTAATGTAACGACATCATTGCCACCGTAAATCGACGTAAAAGTCGTTGCGTATGACATTGCTCCGGATATTTATTTTGATTTTCGAGAACAAGTTGATGCAAAAATCGAATTGCTAAAAAAGGTGCACCTGACCAATCCGTAAGTAACTGTGTTCAATCTGAATTCACTAACTCACGTCCAGTCTCCGTACAATCCGCTGCAAGTCGCGTTAGTCTTCTTGAATAAGTATCTGTCGATACATTTTCTAAATATCAGCTGTAATTACATAGCCGTTGCCGATGTTGCCGGAATCGTAGGATGATAGAAAGTAGATCTTACTGGTATGGTAGGTCCCGACCGAAGTATATCGTTGAGTGCTACTCCGGATAACGGAAGATAACATGATGCATCAAAGACAACTCTAAGCGTTGTGGTCAAACTGTCTTCTTTTACAACCGCATGATAAGACAAATAATTAATAATGCCAGTTTCTTCGATATTAGTAATCTCGGTCATATGGCCCAGGCCATTCATATTCTTGCATGAAACTCTCGCACTGTTTCTTTAATTCTGTAAATCTTGTAAATTTCCGCTCCATGCACTTGAAACTTTTGCTGGCAACATCTCGAGAATTCCCTAAGCGCTCTACACTGTCGCAACGGCAATCGAACTTCAAATCGTCTTTCCGCGTTACGACGATGCATTTGAACAAATTCTTCTTCGCAGATTTTTCTCTGGTGGTAAGAATAGATCCTTCTTCTACTTGTCAAAACCATTCTATTTGAGTTTCGATTTTGGCGTTGTTAGCGAAAAGACAAGTAGTAGCGATTGATGATTCTTTGTTATTTTCATCTTAACTTAAAGGCTCTGCGATGACCCAACCGAGTTTGGTTTTCTGCGCGATCGGTTAATTCTTGCCAAATTTGATCTAGCCTACGCACAAAAGCTCCCAGAATATAATGCTTTCGAGTAGCACGTCGATCCTTCCAGGCGTGTAAAAAGATGTATCGGCTAGTGTGATTTTTTTAGGCATCTAGAGGGGTCGCTTGTTAATCTCTAATAACGGAAGTTTTACTGTGATCTCTGGTAATACTGAGAAAACGAGTTTGGTTCTAAATGCGTTGAATTTCGACTGTATTGCCGCTTGAGTGTCTATTTGCGCTATTATTTGAGTGTTATATCAATACCTCGAATCTGCATATGATTCTTTCACTGAAGAAGACTCAAACGCTTGCAGAAATTCTTGGTCATGAAATTTAACTGAGATCCAGGATCAAGGAATGCGCGGCATTCTTGATATTTTGAACTCTCTCTTCTATGATATTTTGAACTTTAATGATTGCTGTTGTTAATAGTCCACGATCGCTGATAGTCCACATATATACCGCATAATGAGTGACACTTGTAGATAATTGCTCTGCTGGCGTCGGTGATTTGGTCGCTACATCTTCACCGTCGTTAGTGCTTTCAGTTTCTGTCGCTTTTAACATGCAGCAATGTATTGTGTTTCTTGTGATATAATTTACATGTTCCGAATCTTCATGTATCTATGGAGTGATCTGTCTTAAAAGAGTTGGAATACAATTTGAGTCGTTTCATCTCCTTGCTTCTAGCCTGAGGAGTTAAATTGAGGACGGTTGGACAATGATATAATTTGTGAATTGTGCCTTCCTTCCTTGCAAACTGAACATTTGTCTGCTCCCGCCGTGATCGCCCTTTTAACTGCGCTACCTGACTAATTGTTGTCACTGTTCGATATACTGTATACTCCTACAGTATACTATATACTGTATACTACTGTTTACAATATACAATGCAAGAGCATACCTGCTTCTGCGCATATGGACATCATAGTGGGGAGAGTGCATACCATGGTGTAATAAAAATTACTCCATGGAGTCAACCATTTTTAGAAAATTAAAGCCGTCTTTTACTGAATAATTACAAGACTGTCGCTAGATAGCGTTTGCTGGTATCTGTTTCTCGCACTTAAAATTTGTCGAGCTCCTCGTCAAATCGAAATTCGGATATGTCATAATTATTTATACATTATTCATGTATGCACTTAGTGCGAGTCTGCGAGATGAATAATGTTTTTGTAACATATAAGCTAATAATGAGTATAAGTATACTTAATGGTCGCTAATAAAAAAAAGATATTTTTGATATTTTTAAATTAAAATATTCTCGGAATTGCTTTAATGTAAAATATATTAATTTTTTACCCGTTATACAAAGCTTGCGTGATTTTTGCCATAAGCTAACCAATGTTGGCTTATTGTATTGGCTAAAAGTCAACTTATTGTCGGTTAAAGTCAACATAACCTAATTGGCAAATAAAAAATGTCGGCTTATAGTTGCCATCTTTGAGTATATAGTACATGGAGGTGGAATGCCTTTGTTCTTTGTAAGCCGCAAGTGAGTCCAAGAGTGGCAAGGAGTGCGAGAAAGAAAAGTATACGAGCGATACTACGTGATACCACAGTATAACCAGTAGGTCCACTTCGTGTCGGCACCTTTGATCTCCTTTTCCGGATCACGTGAGCATCCATCATGTTAAATTCAGGACCGAATTGAGAAAAGTGCCTCACAAGTAGTAAGACAAATAAGTAATAATATGGATTCGATACAGTAAATCAATAAATTCAATGTGTGAATCAAATAAAACGTTTTATTAGTAACAATTATTCGTAGGAGTGATCACTAACGAAAATTTCTGATATAATTGCTTATAAATTGTCTGCACATATGGATGTATGTACATACGTTCCTATCGTCTTGCATTTCATTGGATCCAACCCAAACAAAAGTTGCGCGGCGATACCTGCGCGAAGACTCAGTTTTTCGCTGAGTGGACCTACTGGTTATACTGTGTGGTGATACTTCGTCCTCTCTGTCTGTCGAATGATCGATGCATGCGCAGAAAGGACGAATATTACTCGTCTACCTTTCTCTCTCGCACACATTTTGGACACAGTTTTCGAGCCAACATTCCCCTTCCATGTCTATATACTCAAAGGTTGTCATAAAGTCGATTTAAACATCGACTGACATGGCTGACTTACAGCCGACTATAGTCGAGACATTTGTCGATTGTTGGTCGGCTATAAGTTGACATTTAGTCTGACTTTGAAGTCGAGAAGGGCTCCTGCACAGTGGACACGGAAATGCTTACCACGCGGCAAAATGCGACGCGGTAGTCAATAAACTTACAGCTCCTAAAGAAAGATGACATATCCATTGGCTATCATGTCGCATTTTGTCGCGCGGCAAGCATTTCCGCGTCCAGTGTGCAAGAGCCCTAACAGTCGACTTCGTGCTGTGTGGGGTCCTTCGCATGAAAACGTCCTCTACAGATACCGCCTACTATCGATCTGAGATGTCCGACGCGAGTACAGAATAATTTTGAATAATTTTTAAAGATACATCTAAATTAACGTTTTTTTACAATTATTACTTATTAATGATAGAGTGTGCAACGTTGTTCTAGCAAACAAAAATCACAATTGACAATTGATAAACCCAACACAAAACCTAAAGAATCCTGTGCAGATATACACCTTTTATTGAAAAATACAATAATTATTTAACTATAATAAATTATCTGGAATTAATACTTGCTCTATATCTAGTGCCTTGATCCTACTTCCAATTTTCATCTCCAGCAAATCTTGGATGTAAGATGTATGTAGGATATATTTACAGCGTGGATATATAAAGTCATCTCATCTTCACTTGAAAATTTATTTACACGCGCTACACACTATATAGAATGCAAGATATGAACCTTTTGCATACCTCATTCGGCAGCGACCAGGGTGTCTATATCACGGCAAAATAATTGCACGTTACCACGAGAAAAAAGATACGGTCACGGATGGGTGGACAACACATCCGTGCAACGCATTGATTGCGAGCAATAGCCAATCAACAAAACAGAATGCCAATTCTTACAAATAACAATTAATTGTATATACAACAATAATAAACAATTATAATGACATTGACACCACATGATATTCCGACGTGCGCCGTACGAACGTCCGCGAATGTTTCGAATTTAGGGCCGATTCGACGAACGTTCGCAGTTGAGACGAATCTCGTCGACATTGTCGGTACAAATGTTGCACAAATCGTAAACTCTACATAAAAGAAATAGCCTATATACCAGTTGCGAATCTATAAATGAATCGAGAGGAACCCTAGGCCTATTTATTTACGCTAAGATTGTGCGAGTACTCGCGTGATTCTCGTACGTTTCACTAAACACATTCACATTCAAAGGTATCTAATTACTCAAATCTTAGGAGCGCACTCCGATTATATTTTATTTTTATTATTTATCTTAATATAAAAAGAAAATTTGTTAAAATTGCGCTCTGATAAAATTCGTAAATCGAGATATTTGTCATTTAGCCGATTTCATTTCAAACTCATCATTGTTATTGATGAATAGCGCTACAGTCCGATTCGAACTTTTCTGGAGAAAAGCTGTCTTGTGTTAATCTTGGCTGTCGCCTGTTACACAAACAGTTGTATATACAATTTTGTTGATACATCTAAAATTTTGCTGGATATAGAACTGAAAATAAAGTTTGACAGGTAAAATGGACCGATTTCGACCTAAAAAGTGTAACATAAAACAATGTTACACATGTATAATCTTATGGTTTTTTTTAGGTAGCTGAATTATAGCACTTTTATTCATCTAAACCCGTAAGAAAGTTAAATTAAAATTCGTATTAAAGGGGATATTTTTAATAATAATTTGGTTAGTGAAAATTTTATTCCAAGTACTTAATTTCTTGTATTATAGTATGTATATTATTATTATACATATATTATATATATTGTTGCGCCCGTGCTTCGCGGTGTCGAGCATGAGTTGCTCCCTTAGCAACGTGGTTATTTTGGCGGGACTCTGAGATTGACGTGAGATTGACGTATACACTCTGGTGTATTAAGAGTTCAATAAACCATTACAGTTCTTTTATAAACGAGTGTATTGTTCTTTTTCTGGTGGTTGCCATCGCTGTCGTTTACATAATCTGCTCGTCCGCTTGATCCGCTCGTTCGATCCTGGACGAGCCCCCAAAATGTTACGCTCGCGCTCACTGCTGCACTCGCGCCTGCGGCAAAGATGGTGATACTCGTAAACTCGCGCAGAAAAGGACAATACACTCGTTTATAATAGAACTGCAACAGTTTATTGAACTCTTAATACACTAGAGCGTATATGTCAATCTCACGTCAATCTCAGAGTCCTGTCAAAACAACCACGTTGCTAAGGGAGCAACTCTCTCTTGTTCGCTTCCGCGGACGATTTCAATCGGCGCAACTCATGCTCGACCGACACCGCGAAGCACGGGCGTAACAATATTATATATATTATTAAATATCATTATTTAAATATACATTCTATGTCGCGCATATTCACTTGAATGAAATAAATGCTTGGATGCTACACCGATTGTAAAAATAATTAAATGTTGAAGAGAGAATCTCAAAAATATAAGAATAGCTACATAGAAATAGATTTTAATTTTATATTAGCGGACTTGGTCATGACCTCGTAACGAATTCGCCATGTTAGATTTCTGAAGTGTTAATTCTTCAAGTTCCTTGTTTGTCAGTCAAAAAAGTTGTGAAACTGTATTATAAAAGTAAATAATTGAAACAAAGTCGTTCTTTGATCAACCATTAAAAAAATTATGTTAGAAACATAAACTTCTAGTTCAAAAATTTTTTAATATTCAATATAATTTTTTTGGTTGTCCAACAAAATTTATTTTCAAATCTATATCCGCACAAAATTTTAAATCTTTCAATACAATTGTTTTTTTTTTGCATAGTTGCAGTTTTTATAGAAAGAAACTGTAAGTCCATTGTCCAGCCTCCATTCTAGAAGATCGAACTTTGTTTTATATTCATTGTTGTTATTATTTGGTGATTTTATCTTTTCTTCCAAGAAAGATAAAAACTAGTACTTGAGAATTCGAGTACTTGCACACTCCTAATTTACACCATTGCGTGGCAGAGTGTTGTACACGTAATCTAACATTTGGACATTTGTACTTGACGTATTATAGTCACGCGTATGACAAAATATTACCACGTATAGGCATGACTCACACTGTACCAGACACTATTACACTATTACATTGCGCGCGCGCGCGCGCGTGTGTATAATGTGTATACATACATTACACCTCTCATTAAGGTCTCACATTAAAACGTCATTCACACAAGTCATTAGTAGGCTGCGTGGATGCCTTCGATCGTACATGGAATCAGACTTTCTATCTAAAACGTCGATATAATTGTAAGATGTCGAGCGACAATGTGATTGGGAGATCAAAATTGTTTACAGTGAAAGTCAGGCCGTATTCTTCACGCGTATATTATTTGGTCGGGTTTATATATATATATGTATATACATATATGCCCGTGCGTGTGTGTGCGTGTGTGTGTGCGTGTATGTGTGCGTGTGTGTGTGTGTGTGTGTAGAACGCAGGTATCCCTTTACATTAATCTTACCGTTCGATTCTTATGATATCGATCGATGACGATGCACCTACTCGATGACAATCGACTCCTTCGACTCTCGTTCATGCAGATGGATTCTTTGGAGGCTCGTGTGCTTTGGTAATAACGTTAGTAGATATCTCAGGTACTTACGTTAAACAGTTCGAAATAACAGCGACGCGAGTACTCGTTTGCATATTATATACGTATATATCCGATCGGGACGAGAAGACATTATCAAGCCCTATTGAACATGAAATAGATTCGGGGAAAAAGATACCACGACTTTTCGAAGCTCGATAGGTTTTTTTTCCTTTTTTACGTTGCGTTGATCATCGTATTTCGCGTTTGTGCATAGAAAAATATGCTTTACGGACATTTTTAAATCCAGATTCCAAATGAAGATTCTATTAAACGATGTCTTGGCCGTTTTCGACCTGGCAGCCGCGGTTGTCTTTTTCCCTCTGGGACAAGTCGTCCCCGTCTCGACGCGCTTCTTTCCTCTTGCCATCGTCTCCAGTATTTCCGGAGTTTTCACTTTTATTCGTCGAATTCGCGGAATGGGACTTGTTCAATAGAGAGCTAAACTCGCCAAATTTTAAAATTTCTTCCATCGCAGATTGCTCCAAATTAACCTGAAACGTATACAGATAACTGGTATCTGACTAGGCTATCAGAAAGAAGCTCAGCTATACAGTCCGTCATGAAAGATAGCGCTGTCTGAAGAAAAAATCATCATTTTGAAGAGATATAATGAGAGAAACAAACATAGAGCAAATTACAATGCAGAGCACAACGCGCAGACAAACATTCTTATGTGACGGGCTGCAATTTCAAATTCTCCGATCTCTCTTCCGCTACCTTACGTGGTCTGCCGCGTTTGCCCTTCGTCGGCAACGAGGAAATTGTTTGACCGCTCTTCCTTTTGCTCGGCCATTGTAAGTGCGAGTCCAGATGTTGCTTTAACTTGTCTTGCCTAGCGAACATTCGTGGGCAGATACTGCAGGCGAAGGGTCTCTCGCCGGTATGTACCCTTCTATGCCTCGCCAAATGTGACGCTCTCGTGAAAGCCAAGGTACAAAGGTCACAGGAGAAGGGTTTATGCTGTGCCCTTTCAGATTTGCTGAGCGTCCTCGTCTCTCTTCCTTCATTCCCACCAGTTCTTTTCATGATCTCAAACTTCTTCCTTATCCCTATCTTGGGCGATTCGTCCGAATTACCTTTTGAAGTTTCCTGTAAATCAACGAACAAAATCGTTTTAAAAGCTTTGTGAGAGCAACTAATGAATCGAAAAGATATATTATTACTGTCACAGAAAAGAAAATTACTCTTCGATATATATATCTTACATTTATATAGGGTATTCGTAAAATCAATTACAATCCTTTTTATTTGAAAATGGTTTTAGATACAAAAAAATATTTCAAACAAAAGTTGTTTAATTGCAAGAGGGACATAAAATGGTACCATTGGTTTGACCTAGGGTGGCGCTGTCAAGGTCAGGGAAAAGTCACTTCAAATTTTTTAAACGGAACCCCCCATTTTTTATTACATATTCTTGTAGCTTATTTCGAGAGCTTTTTAAAACACATAGATAAAATATTTTTTGATTAAGTAAATCTTGAGTTATGAAGCTTGAATGCTGTCTCTTAT
>NW_012026787.1:1481758-1497998 GCF_000956235.1 Wasmannia auropunctata | reverse complement strand
ACTCTGGCCTTTTTGAAAATTCACTATGGCGAATCTAGAATTATGACTAGAACGAACTGCCGTCAAAAAATTTTTGGAACAAACTTTAATTACTGAAGCACAGAAGAGCTAGAAAATTTTTCTATTTCCATAAATTAAGGTTTTGGGGGTCGCTAAATACAAATCCGCAATCAAAATTATAAAATTCACACCAATATGTCGATCAAACTTCAAATAATGCAAATTCCATTATTTCCACATTTTCTATATTATATTGGCTCAACAGCCTTAAACTTTAAGTAAAGATCGATAATTTGTAATCAAAAACCCAATAAACCAATGTATACACATTGATTGACCAAAAAAATCTTCCAACTTGAACGTTGTAAAATGCACTGGTCATATTCCACCCACCATGTTGCATTTGATATCCCGAATCCTGCTTTAATAACTGAAAATTCCATAATTGGTGACCCAAAAAACTCCGATTTAGTGAGTCTTGTACAAAAAAATTTGCGTTATTTGAAAATTGGCTAATTAAGTTTGGCTGATATATTGGATTCGCCATTGTTTTATAATTATGACTGCGGATTCGTATTCAACGAGCCTCAAAACCTTAATTTATGGAAATAGAAAAATTTTTTAGCCTCCTGTGCTTCAGTAATTAGTTTGTTCCAAAAATTTTTTGACGACAGTCCATTCTAGTCACGATTCTAGATTCGCCATATTGCATTTTCAAAAAGGTCAGAATGCTAATGAAAGTAAACATGTGTACCAATTTGTGCCCAAGAAGAAATTTTTTAGTTGAGCTGAATTTTGCTTTAACTATTCACATTTCAAGCAATAAAAAATATTTATAATTGATTCTAAATATTTAAGATTGTCTTAAACACAGTCTTAAAATGTCGCAAACTAATTATAACAGAGCCGTATTAGTATCTTAAGACATTACTTGTAAATATTAGCCAAGGACTAGGAACAAGTGAATGGAGGAGCATGCGCCGGCTCTGAGCGCCGCACGGACAAAAGCGATTATTCGTTAACTTTAACCTCTCCTGCCAAAATTACTTGTCAGATCAAAATTTGCTAAAGGAAAAAGTTGTTCCTTTTATCACAAAGTATCACGTCCTGTACTCCTAATCCGCGAATTTTGGGACACCTTGTACATAGAAAGAGAGAGGGGTGGAGGGGGAGAGAAAGGGAGGAAGAGAGGGAGAGAGAAAAGGGGGGAAATTTTGCTACAGCACCAAAAATACTGCTGCGATTACACATTCTAGACGATTAATTTTCATTATTATAGTAAGTTGTTGCAACAAAATCTATTTTATTGATAAAATAAAAAATTTTTGCTGAATATCTTTTTAGTGCATATACAACTTGAGCAAAATAGTCTATCACGATTAAATGTAGTTTGCTTACAGCAAAGTCGTTATTGCTGCAGTAGTGGCTTGCAATCGTGTAAAATGCGCTTTGTTAGCAATAAGTTGTTCCTTCCTTTCGGTAACGAGTGACTTGTTTACCTGTATGCCCGATATTGCGATATCCCCGGATCCGTCATTGAGATTAGGCTCGCATTTGATGATTCTCGAAGCATCCTCGCAACTTGATTCTCGCGAGGAGTCTTTCGATCTGGATTCCAGTGGGTCATTGTTGCGCGTCACGCGGCCCACTGACACTCTCTTCTGCCCTTTGAATCTGGTTTCCCGCTTATACATCGGAGGAGGTATACGCTTCTGAAAATTATTATAACAAATATTGAGACCATTATCTTCCTAAATAATCGAAGGGTTTGCTGCAATAATGGCTTACGCAACGTAGTTGAGTATGTAATATTGACAGAAATGGATATATTTTTCACATCTCTTTAACTCTAGAATTTATTTTTACAAAATGTGGGTTAGGCGTTATCCCATTGTTACAGCAAGCCCTGCAATTGAACGTGAATTTTCGTGCCGGAGAACCACGATTAAGATCGAGCGACACGAACGATGTTTAGATAAAACCTCCCAAAATAAGCTAAATCACATATCCACTGAGCGTACAATTTGCGTTTCCGTGGATCGCGGAAGTTCGTCGAAGCTGTCCTCGTGTCCGTCGATCACCATCGGATCATCCTCCACCTCGATATCCTCTACTTTAATATGATCCTCCATCGAATCGACGCTCGAGTGCTTTGGCAGAAAAGGAATCACCGACGGCTCTTTGATGTATTCGGTGGTGTGCACTCTAGTTTCGATATGGCATCGCTGCATTCGCGTTTCAACCCTGGTATAGAGGTTGCGGTTGCTCTCCTGGTTTTTCTGCTCCCCGGAGAGACCGCGTATCTCTAAATCGGTGGCTGTTTTTATTAGCGACGGAAGGTGCTCTTCCGCTACGTCGATGGATCCTCTGTACATGAAGTCCAAGAGGCATTCCATTTCCTCAACAGCGACACCTAATAAGCGATAAAAATGTATGTCAGATAAGATTTTTAAATCCTTCGCGCGAAAGTGTTACAAATTTTCTCCGAAATGATAGAGACGGGGGCAAAATCTTCCCTCTCGATTTTTTATTGTTTATTTTCGCGTGATGTACTCATATATCGCTACCGCTGCCTTCTGAATGCTTCAGAAGGGGTAACAAACAAGCTCTCAAAAAGAGATCATGTTATTTTTTTTTTTTTACTTAAAATGAGGGTTTGCCTTGATATTTCTTTACGTTATGCAGTTCCGATAACCATGACCTTGACATATGTTATATTATAGAGATGAGAGTACTGATCAACTTTTTCTTATCAATTAATCGGCGGTATCGTATAGTTTTTGAGATATCTAACTTACTTAAATTTTATTTTTTTTATTACACCTTGTATATGATGTATGATGTATATACATATAATACATTGAGCGAATGTGACGGGAATGACACGAAACAATGTCTCGCTATTGAGTGCAAAGAACATTTTCTAAGCTATTTAATGAATTTATGTTTAAAAGAAAGTTTGATGAGCGTATTAATGTTTTTTTTACATTATTGCTAAGTATGTCTATGTAACTATTATCAGATAAAAAATTATACTATATATATTATACTATATATGTATTATAAAATAAGTTAATATTTATTTATTAATATTACTTTTTTCACATAACTTTTCACGCGAAGTGAGGCACCCCGCACCTTCCTGTGCCTACAAGACGTAACAAAGTCTATAATTGTACTTATTTACGTGGGTTTTTGACTTTCCACGTGAGGCGAGATTTACACCCTCCTCTCCGTGTTTATGGAACGTAACGAAGTATATAAGTTGTATTGATTTACATAGGTTCATATACAAGATGTCATAAAATAATGAAATTTAGAAAACGAGTTTTAAGTATATCTCAAGAACTATACGAAACCGCCGATTAATTTATGCGGAAAATTTGATGAGTACACTCACCTCTACAATATATGTCAAGGTCATCAGAGCTGCACCCCTAATGTAAAGATTTACCCTTGCCTTTTTATGTTCGCTCAAGCAAGCTCCCAGTGGATTATGAAAACCACAAAAAAGATTTCGCCGCTATCTTAAACAGTTACATAAAAAAACAGCTTGCAACATTTCTCTCTCTCTCTCTCTCTCTCTCTCTTTCTCTTTCTCAGACGAGAAATATTCCGTGTAAAAAATTAAAAAGAAGCTTGTGAAAACTCCCCTTCTTTAGTTCGTTTTTAAACGTTATGAATGTTTCATCGAAACATCATTGATGTATACCTTTTAAAATGAGAATGGGTTGCTCTCCATAATGTTCCTTAAAGACCCTTTCGAAATAAGGACTGCATGCTGCTAGCACCAATCTATGAGCTCTCAACATGCCACCCTGACAAGCTAAAGTCGCATCTGTCAAGGAGCCACTTTTATAAAGAGCCTCGAACAAACCCGACAGGTTCGCCAGATGATTGTTCCACGTCAGGTTGAACGTCTTCTCGCCCATATTTATATCGAATATTATTGGTCTGAAATACGAAAATTGTATTTTCAATTTCACTTTGTATTTTATTGTATTTTTACAATGTTTCGAAATTGATCGGCGTCATGATAGAACGAAGTACTTAATTTGAACGCAAGAGAGTATGTTTTTTTACGTATGTTTTTTTATATGCAAATACATATGCAATTATGCTTTCCTTTCTTCTTTAATCAAGTACATTAAATAATTAGTTAAATTTGTAATTAAACTCACGCATATACGTTCCATGTACCGAGAATATTCTAAAAGCTTTCAAAAGCTACACGATCATACATATGTTCTCAAATGATTTCGCAAATTATCAACCATTAATTATATCCTGTTATATTTTGTAATTTTTTATAATACCAATATATACATTTATAACACCAATATAAATAAATGAGTACCAAAATTTAAATAGATAAAAATCAAATAAGAGCAATAATGAGTTTATAAACCAAATTAGGCTTTAATACTAAAGATTGTTAACAATTTAAACCTAATGTATAATGTCTGATTCTCAATTTAACACAATAAAAACGACTGAGACAAGCAAATAAGAGTTAATAACATAGAATTTGATGAAAATTTAAGAATTTAAGAATTTAAACCTTGTTACATATCCTTAGTAAAATTGCTTTGTACGTTTCAGCCTCTTTAGGCTTTTATCAGCGATAAATGTTACCCTTATTTCAAAATTTCAATAATTTTTTTCGCTACATCGACATATCTTCTGGACTTCTGCTGTCTGCAATAGGTGAAAAAGATTTCCAATTCCATGACTGCAAGTACTCTATTATTAATGAGATGTTGCAAAAATTACATCACTGAAACTTTGTATACTCCATAATCTCAATGCTCATCTTCACTCGTATTATGACGATTATTCTAAGTGATACACAAAAAAGATTTCGATTTTTATCAAAATATCAGTGTTAAATATGAACAAGAAAAGCAGTTAAAAATTCGTAAATCACAATTAAAATAAAGGATCAATTGTGCATATGAAATTGATGAAGTCGTTGTTAAATTCGTACAAAAACATTGTTTAGTAAATGTCTAGTAAATACTTGTAAACCATGTGTATAAATCATTATAATTAAAGATTGGTTAAATTTTTTTTATAGAGATGCATGAAAGGTACTGACTATGTTATCCTGTTCAGAGTATAATAATCTTAATTGACAATTAAATAAAATGTGAATAAAGTGTAATAAAACTAGTTATTGGAAAACTAGTAATTAATTTTTTTAAAATAAATGATATATTTGTTTATCACTTAGAATATTTGTCATAATTTTTAGCATTAAAATCTAGCTTGGCTCTTAAATCCATCTTAATTTGTTTTTATATTTAGAGCAGTTATCTTCATGTTTATATCGCTCCACGTTATATCTTACATGAGATTATGTATTTTTTATTTATTTTTACATAAATATAATGATATAAATAGAGATGTGAAAATATAAGAACATTAATTGACTCGTCTAGGAAACAGTTATGTATCTACAGTTTATACAATGTGCTCTTTGCTTGCTGTTTTTTGCTTTTTACTCCTTGCCTTTTCCCCTCTTTGCGACCGTTTTATCAAAATTCGTGTTTCTTGTCATGTGTTTCCTGTCTCTTTCGAAGTTCGTCACATGTATCCCAGGCGAAAATGAAGGATCGGAATATAAGAAGCGAAAAGGGAAGAGTGATAAATAGTGGTAAGAAGCAAGAAACAAGATGCTAAGAGCACATTGTAGATCGCGGACGTGCAAGACGCGAAAACATTCACGAAGAATGCGCGAACCGTGGAATTTAGAGAATACGTAGAATTACGCGTCGAAATATATACTCCCTGACTAGTGCATACGGCCGCGGTCGAGAAAGTCTTGATCGACTCATAAGGCTAATATTACATTTGTCTGTTTTTTTTTGTCGTACGACAAGAACGGAACAAATGTAATATTTAGTTCCTAACGCAGGAGATTTTCCGGATTGTAAGCGGACAATTACTATAATCACACACGGCATCGCGCGATCGCGCGCGCGCGTGCACACACGCGAAATACATACTAATATCGCTTTCTGCGATTATATCCGCGCGATCGTTGCATCATAAGTGAAATAATCGTGGGTAGGCGACAGGGAGGCGTAGGGGCGGCGGCGGCGGGGCGGCTCGGCGACGCGCCTTTAATCGGCACTTTCTGCACAATTATTTCAATCCCGGTGGCACGGTGATCGATGTGTCATCGCGCGTTCCATAATCGACTGCGCGCGTCGCAAAACAGTCATAATGCCCGCACGTCGTTAAATACCGCGGTGGTTTAGCCACTCTCCT
The DNA here is from genome assembly GCF_000956235.1 of Wasmannia auropunctata. Classification (NCBI taxonomy): domain Eukaryota; kingdom Metazoa; phylum Arthropoda; class Insecta; order Hymenoptera; family Formicidae; genus Wasmannia; species Wasmannia auropunctata. The sequence goes on along the minus strand of NW_012026787.1, from coordinate 1,491,725 downwards.
CCTTCCCTCCCTCTTCCCTTCCTTCACAATTGAAGAGACCGTGTTTTCGTGTGCTCTTTCTCACCTCCTTACCGCGGAGAATATCCTCTCCGCTCTTCACTATTGCTCCCGTCCGTGAAACTGAAATCGATTCAAAGTTAATTGTTTCTCAATTTTTCGTACGAACGCGTTGTCCTTCACCCGCGGGGTCGCTTTTACTTGTCGCGTCACGAATTTAAATGACAGACGAGGAGGATGTCACCGTGTCGAGCGTCGGGCATCGTCGTTGTTAGTAAACTCGCGGGGGTATGTCGTGCGCGCAAAGAAGAGGAGGAGATCTCGAAGGAGAGGTTCTCCAGGAGAGGGCTTGCGCTGGCTCCCCCGCGCGTTACGTGTGCGTGCGCACGTGTTGTGTGCGTGTACATACGTGTACGTACGCACGTGTTGTGTGCGTGACATACGTGTGTGTGTGTGTGTGTGTGTGTGTGTGTGTGTGTGTGTGATGCGCGCGCGCGCGCGGCTAGGCTACAACGAATAGTCATGCGCAGACGTGAACCCTCGCGTTGCCTCGATCCATAATTTTGTTGGTGGACCCCCCCACGCATTTCCAAGGGATTCCTGTTCCCTGTGCCAGCGAATGGACTCAAACGCGCCCTTTTTTTCCCCTATCTTTTCTACCGGTGGGTCACGATGCGAAAACCGGAAGACGTTCGCGAATGCGAAATTAATGCTTGCGGCGTGATTTTCCAGGCAGATCTAATGGTAACTTTAGGAATGTTGGACGGCGACTGAACGATAAAAAGATTTAGGGACAACTAACGTTTGGGACAGTTCGATTTCGTTAATCATCGAGATACGCGCGTTGTTAGGAAAAAAAATGTAAACGGAGAAGAAAACGCTGTGTATAGAACGAGACGAGGAAATCACGTGTAGATGTATCCATATGTACACGGTCGCTCTCGGTACGGATACAGTAACAGTAGTTCCGCGCATCAATCATGCGACGAATTCGCGTCGCGAAACGTCGCTCCGACGCGACGGTGACGACTCGACTCGCGAAGCGTGGCCTTGAACGATACGAGTCGTTTTTCCGTCGAGCTCGCACAAATTTGGATGTAACGCGCGGTAACAGTGGCCAATCTGGGAACGATCGGCCGATTGACCAAGAGGAAATACGGGTCAAGGAGATGGTGGGCAAAAACGAGGGAAAATGCGCTGGCTTTCGTACGTTTCAACGGCTGCAAAGAGCGCGCAGATGAGCGCGTCACTCATGTGCGACTTATGTATACGCGCGGATACGTACGACGAGGAGGAAGAGGTGGAGGAGGATCGAGGAGGCCGAGGGGGCGGACAACGGCAAAAAAAGCGGCGACTCGCACGTGATTCTCAGGAATGCGCGAGTCTCGCTCGTCCAAGCCGCGAAACCATCAACGGCGCGCGCGAAAGACATCGGAGTCGCGTCGCCGCCGCCGGTGCCCCGGTGTGCGCCTACTCTTTCTCTCCTTCTGTCTCTCTCTCCGAGCTCTATTAATATCCGCGCCTCGACGTCGACGTCGCGCCTCCGAAACGCGCGCTCCGGAGGCAGAGGCGGGAGGGGGGCGCAACGGGGGGAACGAGAGAAGCGAAAAGAGAGCGGCTTACCTCTCTTCCACGCTATACGCACGTCCCCGTCTCGTCGCGATTTTCTCTTGATTGCGGAGGAAGAAACGCGCGCAAAGAAACTCCGTTGAATACAACACCCACCCCGTGTACCTTGCGACCTCCGACGTAAAATCCTCCGATTTTACTCAGGGCAGACGATGATCGCGCGGGGACCTCTTTCCCCCTTTCTCAATATATAAGCCCTTTGCGTATTGAAGCTGGTACACGGCTAAGTGATCTGCTAGCCGAGTCTTCGGACGCGCGGCGACGAGCGCGATGTACACTCGCTGGCGGGGCGGTATTCGGTTAATGTATCGCGGGAGAGTGAAACTACTGTTCTGCGAGGGGCACGGCGCGACCGACGGTGTAACGTAACGTGCTGGGGCTCCCTCGACCGAGTCGCGACTGATATCATTTCCAGCGGGGGACTGTAGGGTCGGCGGCCAGAACCCCACCAGGGGGTCTTCGTGCAACCCCCACGCGGCATCGTAATAGTGTACATCGTTGACGTTGCCGCCATTGCCGTCGTTGTCGTCGCCATCGTCGCCGTCGTCATCATCGTCGTCGTCGTTGTCGTCGTCGTCATCGTCGTTGTCGTTGTCGTCGTCGTTGTCGTCGTCATCGTCATCGTCATTGTCATCATCATCGTCATCGTCATCGTCATCATTGCGTTGTAATGCCATTGTCGGTGTTGCCGTCATCGTTGTTGTCGCCATCGTCGTCATCGTTGTCGTCGTCGTCGTTATCGTTATCGTCGTCGTCGTCGTCGTCGTCGTCGTCGTTGTCGTCGTCGTCATCGTCGTGGTGTTGCTGTCCGCTTCTCGAAATCCCTCGCGTACGCAGTACGTGTACGTATTTGCGCACATGCTTGCACGCGTATATGTATAGCGTGCCACGGGGAGAGCGTCATCTCTCTCTCTCTCTCTCACCCTTCGGGTTTTCCCTCTTTTTCTCCCCTTCGACTGAGCCCCGATTTCACGTCGTTCGTCTTTCTCCCTCCGAATTGGATAGTCTCTCGCTCGCGCACGCAGCGACGCTCTTCCCCCCTTATACGGCCCCCTTCGCTTCGCTACGCGTCGCGGGTGCCTTACCAACGCCCGACGCGTCGCGGCGCGGCGTACCCAGCGATTTCATCCACCCCGAATCCTCGCCACGACAAGGGGTTGCCTCTCATCAGGCGAAAAACAACGCTCCTTTCCTTTCTTTTCAGGATCGACTTTTCAAGGCGATCGAGTTTGTACTTTTTTTCCTTTTCGTGCCGTACGCGGTAGAGATGGCACACTGGAGATAATTGTAATCTATATCCTGATACCGAGATAGCTATCGACATTTCCATGTAGTGCATTAAATCATAGGGGTGGCACAAACCGAAGGACACAGGGCGCGTGTGGGGCCTCGGGATACGTAAATACCTCGACACGCAGGTCGCAGGGTGTGTCTCACGTTAAACGTACTTCTATCTTGGTCACAATTCTGAGTCTTTCCTTTTGAGGAATACGTCACGATCGCTATCTAAAACTTTTATATCTTCGTAATTAATAAGGTTCAATTTAAAATTTTCTCTTGTGTCGAATTAAAGTCTTAAAATAAATTTGTTATCAAACGAGGAAAATTGACTTTGTTACTTGTCTCCCCCATTATTTTCAGAGGGGATTCACATCACATTCAGAGATTTTTATTATTAATTTTCTCTTTATTATTAATCGACAAGCTATGAAATGTTTCGCGACCTCGATTTTTACAAAAGAAAAGTCGATTAATCGATTTGAAGCAACCGAGAGATCTATAGTCCTCGCGGTTTTCGAAAGAAATGCGGACTTGGCGCGAACCACACGGGAACCATCCCGTACATTCTATCCGAATCTAAACACGACGCCACTTTAATCTCATTCCGTTAAAACAGACATCTCTCCCTCGAAGTTCGAGCCTGTGAACTCGAACTCGCGTCAGGCACAGCCGAGTATATTCCTGTTTAGCGCCTTCAAATTCCATTTGTATCGCGCGAGCGATAAGATATCCACCGGTCGTGAAGAATTCGCTCGCACGAGGGAAGGGGAAACGGAGGGGGGCGGGAGTGTGTGAGGGAGAGGGAAGGGCGGCCAGCGGGAAGTAAAATTCGCTCGTGGAAACGGCGCAGCGGCGGCTGGAAAACAGCGCGCTCGCACGAAAATTCGAGCCGCGCTGAGAAGACCTTGCAACGCGAAACCGCCTCCGCGCGGCGCGGCGGTGTCGCAATACAGCGATGAGCCCTGACGTAATCCCTCCCGGCGCGTGTACTCACAAGTCACAGCCGTGCCCGCCGCGTACAGACGTATCGACGCGCGGCAGCATCGACAAACGCATTGACGCGTCATTGATGCGGGACCGATATTCCTTCGGCGATTCTTGTCGGAACGGAACTACGGCATATTTATGACGCGTGTCATCAATTTATGATTGCGTCGAACAATCGGCGCGAACTATTGCACGATTCGCGACAGAAAGGAACACATCCCAAGATCCAAGTATAATAAACCAATTGATTTTTCTCGTATTGTGGTCTCTCTCTCTCTCTCTCTCTCTCTCTCTCTTCTTTCTCTCAGTGACCCAGGCGAGTCCGGCGAGTCCGGCGACTGATTTGGGGGCAGCGGGCGAATATCGATTCGTTATTTTTAGGGGCAGTCCATCCGCTAGCGGACCCCACCTACCTCGTTCCCAGGGTTCTCGAACGGTCCTTCTTAATATTACCATCGCGCGTGTCGGGATTTGTTTCGGGAAAGCTAAAACTTTTAAATTAACGGACAATAATGCGATTGCGATCCTCTCTGTATCGTGATCGTATTGTGAGTCGGAATTAAATTTAGAGAATCCGTTGTAATCATGGTTCCTCATTCTTTCTTTTCCTTTTCGCCTGAAATACATACGTATACATACACGATATGTACAAAAATATTTGATTTTTCCATTAATGTACCGGCATCAAACGAAACAAAAAAGTCCATTTATCATGATAAAAAATATCGAAATTGTTATAATCTATAAAGATATCGTCAGGGCGATTAATAACGTTACTTACGTCGGTTTAAATGAAAATGTCTTTACCTGATATCGATAATGTTCATAGTCTTATTTCACATGATATATATACATTTCGCAATTTAAATTACAGCATATTAAATTACACATCAATAAAAAATTAAATTTTACAATGGCGATTTTTGTATGCAAGTAATCATGTAGTTATTAAACATTCGTCATATACATTAAACGTTAGTCATATTAGATGACATTAGATCCCTATTTTCACAAGTATAACGATATTTCGTTATCGAACATTACGTGTCGCCAGCGATGTAACATTGCCCTAACGTTTAGGACAAGAAAAATTGACTGCGTTTTTATTTTTAATTAATCATTACGAGCACAAAGATCTGTACTTAGAGGTGCCACATTTGTATCTAATCTGTATATTTGTACGCGATGATCACGACCATGTGTATAGTCCGTTAAAAAACTTAAGGCTATCTAAAATTTCTATCCTGGCCGGGTCAGGACTGCAAAAGTGGCTCAATAATTCTTCATTGAATCCACAATCGCTCAAATTTTCTTGCCCAAAAATGTTAGGCGGTACTTCTCCTCGCGTGTGATCTTCTCCAATTGCGTGGCCTATAGGAATGTAAGAATTATTTTTGTTATATGATTCATAAAATTTTATCAATTAATATGCCAACGCGTGTATTTGTGTGTCCATACCGTGCCTCGCTGCGGAAAACGAAGTTGTTGGGGCCAACTGCGCGCAGCTTACCGAATACTGCTCCAATTGACTGGATTTCATCAAGTGACAGAGAGAAGGCAACACATGTGGCAAAAGGGGGCCTTTCAATTCGAGAGAATAATACCTGTCGTTATTGTCACGCACTACGCTTTCTCGAACCTCAAAAAAAAAAAACAAAAAAAAACAAACAGTTATGGTATGAGATCAAGATTTCTATAATTGAAACGAACCATCTCACCAAACACAAATTATAACTACAATATTGCAGCAATATTGTAATATTTCTGCAATATAGCTGAAATGTTACAATGTTGCTGCAACATTGTAGTTATAATCTGTTTGTTGGGAATTGTTCTTTCTGTTAAATTGTACAATACCTTGAGCGGTTTTAACGTAGCACCGTGGAAAGCCGTCGGAGCCAGAAGTGTAGGAGAAACACCGGCTAACGTACCGGTCGCCGCGATAGCTGATTTACAATTAAGTAGGAAGTTAAACAACGCCTGCGTCTCCACACCCCTTACGAACACGAGAGACTGCTTCAAGTTATCCACTTCGCTTTCTTTCTCCAAAGTCATTCTCGCCTAAAATGAATATCAGAATGTCAAGATAAATTGGGAATTGCGCAATATTTATACTAACAATAAGATGTACACTATAGATGTATTTTCGTCCGTCATCTTGGTTCCAGCTAAGTGGACAATGTACAACCTCCAAGTTTGCTCCGCAATAAAGTTAGAAATTATTATTACAATTTTTTATTTTATTATTGCAGTTTACTGTAACGCAGTAAAGCATTTTGATTGTAATGTACATTTACTTTGTCAGACGTGATATAAACCACGTATCAGTTGCTTTCCATTTACACCAAAATTCAGATAATTCTCATTTGTAACAACAACTCAGTCATAACTCAGTTGAAAGTACGTTCCTTTTTATTCTAATAAGTGATATTCTGAGTTTTTATTTATAATCTGCACAAGCTCGAAATCATGTGCTTTACTGAGTCTGTTAACTCACATTAAAAGTGAGCTATAAACCTATGCTTTTATGCGCGATAACTTTCCATCAAAGTAAGAACGTATTATCTGAATATAAAATACTCACATAGCTTTAGACTGAGTAGGTATCATTTATGTGAAAATGGTAAGCAACTATTATAAATGGAACCAAGAGATGGCGGTTCAGAATATCAACAGTGCTCTATTTATACATACCTGTGAGTGATTAATTTTTTTAATTTCTGAATTTTCCACTCCAAGGCTTTCGAGCCATGCGTCTTGAGTTTCATCGTCATCATCATCATCTTCTTCTTTTTCATAATTGTCACTCTCTTGCTGACAATCCGCAGTATTAGATACAGTATCTACAGTCTTAGAGTCAGAGTCTGTTATGTCAGATCGTCTTTTAGAATCCTTTCTTAAAGGCATAGAGTATTCTATTTCTGAAATATATATTGAAAAAGACAAGATTAATATTTTAATATTCTAAAATCTGTTTTTTTTTTATGTTATTGTGTTTCATTAAGATTATTTTTTAAAGCACGGTTAATATTTTTCATTACTTATATTATGTCAAACATCTACAGTTTGACTTGTATTGTCATCAAAAACTAATTTTTTAATCAAATTTTATAAAAAATTTCTATTTTATTTAAATTCTATTTTATAAAAAATAGAATTTAAATAATTAAAGTTTTAAATAACTAAAGTAGACAAACGCTTTACCTTCTTGTTTTAATGACTGACGGAATCCACGTGTTGTGGGTGTAACAAGAGCATGAATCTCCGACAGTCCGCAGATGCCAGCGGCACGAAAGAGCACTGTAAATGTGTTTGCACACACATAAAAGTACGGACATTGCCTTGCTCGCAATAAATGAAATAGAGATCTGAAACTATCACCCCATTCTCGGTACAATGCATCTTTCATATTTTGATTGTTTACTATCAATGCATTATTTGCGAGAGATGCGCTCACTTTGCCAGCAGAGCGAGGAAATAACTCTAACCATGGTAAAGAAGGATGTTGCCATATCAAGCAACATTGATGAAATCTAATAAAAATATTTAACGAGCATTATTATTATAGAACTTGAAAAAAATGGTGGAATAGTGATAAAAATTAATAAAACTCACCTTGCGTTTGGACTAGTATCCAAAGTTGTCTCTTTTTCTCCAATGTTTAAACATCTCACAAATCCTGTGGTACCTGATGCCTCTTCGCTCGTTTTGAGTTTGCAGTTCCATGGAAAAGGCTTCGGAGACATAAACCTCATTTTTGTTTTCAATGTCCAATCTATAGGAATATACTTTGCACCCTTTGGAACATTTGCGTCTGAAATCTGATTACTTGATTCCAGTTTTGAAAGGACGTTAATGAAAGTTAAGGAGTCTTTCATAGACGAATCCACCGTTGGCTTCTCCCGTTGAACATCAATATTTAATAATTCGAACAAAGTAGTGTCGTTACTGATTTCTATTCCGGCTTTCGTTATATTCTTTTGTTTCTTATATGTTTCATTGATCGCAAACGGATTCTTGCGCTTTTGGCAGTAAGATATACGGTGCAGTAAATTATTACTAGAGTTAAGGCCATCTAAATTCGTAGTTGTTTGCTGAGTGCTAGTATTAATAGTCGTTTTATTTATACGCGCTTGAAGTGCACGTTTCTTTAATTTCATACGATGCAATTGCATTACTTGATCAGGACGTGTCCACTCCAGTGTATTTGCATTTTCAGATTCTGCCATTGGCGTATGTATAGTTAAATTCGACATGTTGCTGTAAAAAGTTTATATATAAGATAAGATAATTAAAGAAAATTATATAATACATATTTATATTACTATAGTTTTTTAAACATATTTTTTAATAGAGAAGTAATTTTATAGAATGTTGGACATATATGTATTAATTTTAAATTATATACAGAATGGGGGGGGGGGCATCTAAAAAAAACACCGAAGTATGTCAAAAACTAAACCCAGTAAACAAAAATGTTTTAGACAAAAATTGTACGATTTGAAGGAGTAAACATAATGAAAAATAAAATCAATTTTTCAAAAAGTTTTTTAATGTTATATGGAGATTACCTTCATTTTTTAAAATGGAATGATGTAATTCTTGTTAAATACTATGATTCTTCTAATTATTCTGCATATAAAAGTATTAAGGTGAAATTATCGAAAATTCAATATTTTACGAGATATTTTATATTTTATCATATCATATTTCGACATGAAATATGAAATATGTATCATAAATTATAGATTTCTTATAATTGTACCTTAATATTTTTATGCACAGGATGAGATGCATCGATTGGTGTAAAGAAAACACATAGTTGCTTTAAAAAAAAAATGTTACATATTGCATATATTTTTTAAAAGCAACCGTGTGTTTTCTTTATTTCGATCGATTAATCTTATTATTCTGTGCATAAAAGTATTAAGGTACAATTGTCAAGAAATCAATAATAAAATATTTCATGTCGAAATATGGCATGATAAAGTATAAAATATCTCGTAAAGTATTGATTTTCCGATAACTTTACCTTAATTAATACTTTTATATGTAGAATAATTAGAAGAATCATATTATGTAAAAAAATCATATCATTCCATTTAAAAAGTGGAGGTGACCTTCATATGACTTTAAAAAATCGATTTTATTTTTTATTATTTGCCTCTTTCAAATTGTACAATTTTTATCTGAAACATTTTTGCCTACTTATTGGATTTAGTTGTAGTTTTTTACATATTTCAGTGTTTTCTCTTAAATGCCCCACTTTGTGTATATATAGATATAGAATTTATATATAGATATTTATAAATATATGTGAATGTATATACATCTATATGTATAATATATACATATAGATTTATAAAATTATTTTACAAACCAGTTTTTATTATTGCAATAACGTGTCTTACGTAATTTTGTAATTGTTATATATACGTGCACATAAGAATACATGCATAAAAATCCCAATTATATGCATAATTATACTATATCAATGCATGTAACATAATTAGAGATGGAAAATTACCGTCATTTTCAATCTGACAATTACTTGCAGTAAAATTATGGTAAAAATGGTAATTTTTGGTAATTATGATATAAATTTTATTTTTAATAGTTATATATCCAAATAAGCTGTTTTCCGCATTAATAGATAAGATAAATGATATTCTTTTTATATTCTCAAATCAACATATTCTCATATCAACATTGCATATTAAGCTTTTCACACATGAAATACGTATACTTCATTACTTCCTCCATCTTTTAACTTAATATATTAAAATTTTGAAATTTAATTTTTTATTTTATTAATTAGAACTGTAAAACTTTTTCTGCAATATTAGTTGTGCTGATGCATTATTAATTATATATAGTTTTAAAGGCTTGAAAGAAAACCGATTTTTTTTCAATTTTTCCGCGGATTTTTTCGGTTTCTTTCCCAAGGAGTAGAAAAATTCAATGGAAAATTTCACATACATATTTGTAAAACCTATTACATTTTACATTTGCAATACTTTGTAATACTTTGATACACTTTTCAAAATTTAAAAATTTTATAACAAGCATATAT
>NW_012026787.1:1455150-1481738 GCF_000956235.1 Wasmannia auropunctata | reverse complement strand
CAAAATTATGATAAATATAAGTTAAGCTGTAATAATATAAAGTAAATAAAGATTTATCTATTACAGATCTGTAAAACATTAAATAATTAAATAAAGTGTTTATTCATTCTTAATGCTAAATGGTTCTTTTAAACTTTATTTTAGTTTTTTTTAAATTACCATTTTACCAAGTCCCCAAAATTATCTTATCATTTACCGTAATTTACCAAATAAATTATCGTCAGATTGAGTCATTTTCATCTCTAAACATAATATATAAAGATATGAAAAATTAAAATTGGTTCTTCTTTATTTTGGAGTAAACCCTACTGGTTGGCAAATTACTACGAAATAAAGTAGTAATTAATATATACATGTTCTTCAACCTCTCCTTGAAGTTAGGCTTGTATTATCGCTGCATTAGATTGCACTGTAACTTTCTATCTCGCTTTCACCAAACTTCAAATATATGTAGCTATTTCTTTTTAAGAAATGCTTAGCCATCTGAACTTGCAGAGGTATTGGGGGCATGTTTAAAACGTTTCTTTCAAAAATCTAAATATTCATAGATCATGACATCATGACAGTGTTACATTTATATTATATTGAAAAAGTCGAGCCAAGTCCAGACAGCAGTTGAGAAACACATTCTCGACTCTGTATTTCTATGTTTCCTAAATAATCATCAGTCATGATGTACGAATATTTAGAAAGAAACACACGTCTTAATATATCCTGATACTACTCTTACAAGTTTAGATGGCTAGGCATTTCTGTTCCCGTAGTACAAGTATATATATGTCAGTTCAGCTATAAAGAATAGATCTTATACAATGTCTATAGTTATTCCAATAGGAGTATCCAATAGGAGTATATCCAATAGTCATATAGTATACTAAAGCTTATTGAATTATTCCGACAACAAACTGTTGAAACATATATAGGTTAAGTTGTAACTTTTCGGCGACGACGAAGAACATTCAATTAAATGAACTACTAATTGATTTACAATTTTAGAGCAAAAAAGGAAATACGTACCGCTTTTTATTATTTGCTAATCACTCGTCAATACGGATTGATTATTAACGTAAATTTTGTCATCTGCTAAAAAATGAGGTTAGAAACGCGATATATCGTATGTTGTATATACCATTATACACAACACATTCTTCACAGCTGTTGCGCTGGTTGCGCATGCGCGACAGTGAAGCAGCAAATGTGCAGTAACGTAGGACAAAATGAGCACAAAGATTTTAATAAGCTTAGCAGCACGTGTAGATAGATTGTAAGATAAATTGTTTTACTACATTATTTATTTTAATAAAGATCTTATATAAAAAACTAATTACAAAATTTATAAATTATAAAATTAAGAAAATTAAGAAAGAATTTCAACCTTATTCATGATAAAAATATTTTTAAGGCTATATATGTATAAATTAGAGTTACATCTAAAAGATAAAGCAATTTGTATTGCATGTAATAAAATCATCAGATATTGTATTTTATTATTAAATGCAGATTATTAAATAATATTTATATATTAAATAATAAAATAATATATATATATTAAATTATATATTATATTTATTTATTTGTGTATATGTGTATAAAATATATAAAATGTATCAAACTTCTCAAAAATTAAAAAAAATTTTGTATAAGTAATTAATCGACGATTGATGAACCCTTTTTTATTATTAATGTGCACTTTACTGAAGTCGCATTTAAAATGCGCATGCAAAAATCTACCTGTCTAAGACACGTTATTTTGATTTTAATCTCTGTCTTTTAAAGAAATTAAGACAAAGTTTTAAGCCACACTTAAAATTAAAGCAATCAAAATGGTGCAATCAGGCCTATATAAGTCCTAAGAACACTCTGATTCGTGAAATATGAAACTATTATTACCGGCAAATGATTGGCTCGATTCGATTGTTTCGATACTTCAAAAATTGCGTTTCGATATGTTTTGAATTATAGTTAATCGCTCAACATGTCGCAACAGATCAAATTCGAATTAATTATAATAAAGGAGTATCGCAAATGTCTCATGAAGTATATATGTTATATATACTTAATTTGACGATCCTAAACTGAAGTTCAAATTCCAAAATTTTTAAAATTCATTTTCCTTTACCATTTCTTAGTTCTATATATGTGGCGTCTGCAGGAGCCGTCGAGACAACATGTGCTTCATATACAATGAAAGCTCTACAACTCGTACTTATGAAATTACGGTGGCTAGACTAGTGGATTACATGAAGAAATAATATATATGGAGTTTGTAAAATTAAATACTTAATTTTCGAGAAGCATGTACACTCGCTCACTAAAAGGTTGCGACACTTTCTTTTTTATAGGTTTGAAAACGCACTAATATTTTGCAAATGCGGACCACGATTGGTGTTATACTACCTCTAGACTAAAGATAGTACATCGTGGTTTGCATTTGCAAAATATTAGTTATCTATAAAGTATATATTACGTATATTAAATATAAATTAGAAACCTATAAAAAAAAGTGTCGCAACCTTTTAGTGAGCGAGTGTACATAAGTTATAACGCGCGTGTATATGTATGTGCATGCACGCGCGATATTATATGAAGTCCGACCATCGATCCGGACCTCGATCCAGCATCGCTTTAAAGCAATTAATTTTTTTTTGTTCTCGGCATACTCTGATACGTATTAATGGCTTTTCAAATCTATTAAAGTAATACATATACCTATATATATAATAGAAATTTAGCACAAAAATTATTATTGTGTTTTGATAAAACAGGCGGGTCCTATCTCACTAGCGAACTTGACAACTGTTGGTCAATAGCTCCTTTAACTGATTGGTCCAGAGATGCAAACACAAACGCATACTGGCATACGTCAATTGCTATAATTAATAATAAGTGTGATGCATAAGGTGATTGAAGATAAATCTGTTTTATCGATTATTTATGGATTAATCAATTTTCTTATTGATTTCACAGAATTATAATTTTTTTCCCAGATTCAAATTTAAAGTATCGACAATAATTAACAGACTGCGATAAAAAACAAAAAAGAATTAAAAAATTATCGACTTCTGCAGTTGACTCATGACAATATTAACATATATATGTGTTACATATATAAAAGTTTGACTTTGTATATACGCATGAAACGAATGTAAATTGCGATCGAAATTACATAGAAAGAATATAGTACTGTGTTTTTACTAATAAGCCTAGGGTTTTAGACAATGTACTTGTTTATTGAGTGAGTCAGAATTAACGATATTGTAAGAAGTTCATTAATTTAAAGATATACCATTGAAAAGTCTGTTTTAAAACAAACTCTTCAGTTTCAGTGGTATCTCTAAATGAACTTCTTACAATATCTTTTGTCTCACTCAAACGTGCAATGTTCTTATCTAACTTATTGAAGTACCATCTGTTGCAAAATGTGCACTTACTACTAGATGCATTTTTGCTATCTTTACCTTAGCTAAACGTACGAATTACCATAAATTGCAGCCATAAACATTTCTTTTTTCTTAGACTTTCAATCGTAGCTCAAAAGGCTTTGTATTAGTTGTTCATGTAATCCGATTCGGGGGACGTAAGCATTTTATACATATGAGCTACAGAACTTCTACACTAATGAAAATATAATATGTTTATGTCAAATGACATATCTGTACGGTCCGAAAAAATGTAATTTTTTAATTTTTTTTCGTTTTGACTACAAATCTTTCGTCATCTTAATGCATTTTATGTCTATTTTAATCCTGTAAAAGGGCTTTTAATTCTGTTCTGTCATTTCGAAGAAATCTTTACAACTGCAACCTTATAAGGACCTTTGTAACCTTTTGTTTTGTTTTTATAAGATATAAAAATAAAACAAAATAATAAATTCTTTAATCTTTTAAAACAAGAAAACAAAAATAATACTATTTCTTACAAACTAAATTTAAGCAGTTTAAATTTTACTGGGGTATGTTATACCCCACCTAGTGCACGGAGGATTAAAGAACCTTCGTAGATTGGAAGGTGGCGTCGTCTAGTGGACGACATGGAAACATAATGTTACTCTATAAAAATTTGAAAATTTATTTAGACAAAACAAAATTAATGATGTAAACGATAATTGGTTCGTTTATGAACAAACATTTATTTAAAAAATAGATTTAAATTAGAAAATAAATTTACCTAATCTTCTAAAATACGTTAGTATTACAATAATTTCAAGATCATGCTCTTAAATATATACTATATACGATATCAATAATTCTATTTTATATATAACGAGAATCAAATAAATTTGTTGTAAAGAGACTATACACTCGTAAATTTCTTTTGCATTTACATAATTATGATGTAGAAATACTTACCTTTTTATTTGACATTTTACTATATAAGTTTTGTTGAACAAGCGAGATGAAAAAGTAAATAATAAGAATATATAATAAAAATAAATTATAGCACTAGCAGCAAGCAGGCAGAAATGACAAAACACGGGACAACAAGATACAACGTTCGATCCTTATTTTTATTTCGAAACATCAAAGTTTTCCGACGTTCAAAGTCAGTCAGCAGCGCGATAAATTAATGACAAAACGACCGTTGATTATTATCAATTCATAAAGCATCCCCGCGATGGCAAATCCCCCCTTCCTTTCGAATTCGTCAATTCGCGTATCGGTGTATTTCGGGCACGGTTCACGCTATCCGCATCGATCGTATGTAATATCTCCGTCAAATATATTTCGAGTGTAAAGTATATTAAAACGAGTTACAATTGATGTAGCAGTTTTAGTTCAGTGCCGATTTCCGTTTGTCCGACGATGCCGTATGAAACAAACAGCGCAAATCGAGCTTTGCTCGGCCGATCCGCGAAGCGCGAATCTAAAGCGACGCGTACATTGACAACATTCATTGATCTAAAAATGTCTTCGACACTCGGGAGTAGGAAAGGAAAGTAGGAAGAATTTGGAGTACCGAAGACTCCGATTTATTATCTTATTCTCATTCTCTCTCTCTCTTTCTTTCTGTCATTTTCTCTCTCTCTTTCTTTCTCTTTTTTTCTTTTTTTATCTCTCTTTTTTTCTTGAGCATGCTCTTGTTGATCGCTTTCATACGTCCTCTACCATACTATCTCTCGCACTCCGCGCATTCTCTCTACATTCTTGTCTTTTTTTTTTGGCACAAAGTCATCCGGCACTAAGTAGCTTAGCGGTGACCAGTAGTGGATGCCTTCTTCACCGTGGCCATAGTATCGGTATGAAGAAAAACATCGATAGGATGTGCGACAAGCTGCTACTTCCGGAGAAACCGCCGACGCCGCTGCTGGCGCCGGAACTTTGAGCAGCCTCGGCTAAACCTAGAAAAAAAATCACACCTTTTCATTGAGAAAAAAAACTGCAAAATCAATAGCGGAATCGATTGCGCTAGTAGAAATCGGCCAAACTACTGATCGCTGAATCTTATTGCGACAATAGAATTGATAATAACACAACGAGAAAGGAATTGCTTTTTTATTCTGAACTGGATCTTTGTGCTTAATATATACTTCATTGTGAATTTATATACATATCCAGTTCCATAATTAACTACGCATCGATTTAATTTTCGGTCTTGAAACACAATTCTAAACTAAAACTAGGATAAAATATCACAAATTGACAGCAATTTAATAATATTGATGCTAATAAACATTATATGCTATAAACAGATTATATCGCAATGTTGCAGCAACAATGTAATATTTCAGCTATATTGCAGAAATATTACAATGTTGCTGCAATATTGTAGTTATAATCTGTGTTTGCTGGGATTTTAACACTATAAAAAATTTATTACGAAAAATATACTCCCCTGCCAGGGTTCGAACTATAGGACCTCTCTACATCCCGTGACAGGCGTTTTAAAATTAATGCCTGTGAGTAGTAAATCTACTCGTTACACATATGCGCGCGCGCGCGCTACACGCACACACACACACACACACACACACACACACACACACACACAAAACAGATTTACTATTCATTCGTTATCAATTCTGTCTTATATATATACTTACCACCGATAATAGAAACGTGATCCTTCGCTCGAGATCCTCTGTCGAAGCCAATTTTAATTTCTGAAAGTGGACCAATGTGGATTTGAAGATCTCAAAATACATAAAAATCGAAAGCGTGTAACTCGGCCGCGTACAACTCACCATACAATCTCAAAGTTCCGTCCGCCTTTCCTAGGCTATTCGTTGAAACGCATTTGTAACTACCGACGTCTCTATCCGTAAATTTTTTGATTAAGAGCCACATCAGGACCGTGTATCCCGTACGTTCCTCCCGCACGCTATATTTCGGTCTATGGATCATATAAAACGATATGTGAGTCTTGGAATTCGTTTGTTTCCGGCATGAAAAGGAAAATGCTGGACAAGAAATAAAAGATTTCTACCGAGCGAGCGCGCCTTTTAGCGTCATTTTCCCATACAATACAGAAAAATCGCGGAAATAACACGCGAAGATCGTGAAATATCTGCAGGACGCGCGTGCAAATATTATTGCGCAGGTTGCTGCAACATTGTTGGAAGATCGCTGCAATGTTCACCTTTTACATCGGTTACATTTAGAGAGTCACGAGAGTTTAGTGTTGATTTAGTAACAATTGTACTATAGTGTTAAGGAATACTTATAATGAATTTATTAATCAAATTTAATCAGAAATCAGAAAAATGCTACATAATGCCATTTAACGAAATTGTTTCGATATCACATTTAAATTATCGCAATGTAATATTTTTAACTCAAAACGTTGCTGCAATATCGTCTTGTTGGATAAAATTTCAACAACCTTGTTGGAATTTTATAATTCAACACCTTGGCGATATCACCTCCGAGATTTATAAAATCCTAACGTTGATGCGTTCCGTGCTGCGTGGACTATATATCGTTCCTTCTATATCTCGAGTCGTATTGAGCATACGGCGAATGATTATTCGTATTAAGAAAATAACGAACGAGAAACTTACCCTTCCAATAACATTTCGTCTTCCGTGCCTCGTTGATTCTTTACCCAATAATTGATCGTGTTCGGAAACGCTTCGACATAGCACTCGAGCTGCACGTCTGTACCCAGAGGAGCGCCCAATAGCTGGTTGGGTGCTTTTACGACAGGTGCGACTATGGAAATAAAATGAGTCTAGAAAACGCGAGGAGAAGCCTTCTCTCAAATGTATGAGGAAAGTCTCAAAGATAGAGCTCGTTTTAAGAAGGAAATGAAAATTTGATTCTCCTCTGATGAACGCGTACGTCGAAATCAAGCTTTCTTTACGAGAGCTTTCTTCTTCGCTTTTGTCCTGTCGCGTAATTGAAGCGCGGACGCGCGCGAGTTCTCACAACGCAAAATAGCTTATGAAACTAATATTACATCCAGGACAAAATATTCTTGAACCTATTTTGCAAATTGTAATTGGGGAGTAAAACAATAAGGGAGAAATTGTACGGGGAATTAAACAGTAATCAATCTTTATAAAATTACTGCTTCGTTAAAAATACTGCTTCTCAAATAGGAAAATCAAGGAAAGATGTCAAGTTTGGCTATTTTTCGGTTGACATAGAGACATACTGATATGTGTTAAATCCTGATGTTTTACTTAATAATTTTTTTATCAATAAGTGTGATAGCATTATTGTTTTTAATAATGATTTCTCTTATATTTTCGATGTTTTCTCAAGAGATAAGCGATATACATCATTCGATTCAGCTTTAAGCAGGCCTTTAATGTGCCTTTAATGTACATAATTTGTACATATCGGCATTTCATGTTCAGTCGGAAAACAGCTAAAACTTAACATCCTTTCTTTCATTTTCTTCTTTTCGAAAGTATGTCTTATTTTCGAAGCTTTCCTCGACTGTCGGCAGTTTTCTCTTTCGAATCGCGATAATTTACGCGTCTTGACTACATGAAAAATATTAGCGAATTACTTTTCGCGAGACGTAATCTGCAAATCGGATCGGAACGGGATTGGTACGGATCGTGCAAGCGAAACGAGACTTACAATTCACAGCGAGCGTCACCCGTTTGCTAACCGCTGGCGGCACGTCGTTGCTGGCGATGCAGAGATACGCCCCCATTTGCCGCCTCTCGACACGGTAGAAATGCAGCAGCGAGCCGTTGTAGTGGTCGTGCTTCTCGAAAGTGCTACCACCTGCGTACACGGGAGAAACATTTTACCGCGTCCGTGGAAAAACGGGATCGATCGCGATCCCGTGCCCCCTTTCTTTCCGTTCGCTTCGAACAACAACAGAGCTCGAAACAACAGAGAACTGTCGGCGATTACGTCGGATTACTCCATTACGATTACTCCATTTCCCGATTAAGGAGCGATGCGAAGCGAGCGGAAAGTTCTTCAGTCAGATCGGGGAAAAAACCGTGTCAGGCAAATTTGATTGGCGAGCTGAGAGAATCGAGTTCTCTGTAAAGAATTAAAGCACTCCCCTCTGTCGAAAGTAAACCTTATAAAATAAATCTCCCGAAAATACATAGTTGTGCGACTACCACGGCTACGGTATACGAATTCAAGGATAGCTGATCGTACAAACAAGATATGCAGATAGTTACGTCGACCAGTTTTGGTAACTCGAGAGACTCGAACCATGAATGTGAGCGTGTGCGCCAATTTACGCGACATAGCTTCTCTCTCTCTCTCTCTTTCTCTCTCTCTCCCCTCTCCTTTCCTCTCCATGTAACATACACGCATACAAACCGAGATACTATCCAAAGGAACTCTCAGCTGCGGCTTTGCTCTCACGTTCTACCCGTCTTCGAGGTCAGTTCACAAAGCGGAACTTGTTTCAACGAGCTTACTCGTTACATCCTCGCGCTCGTCTACTACATTCTTACGCTAAATCTACGTATCCGCGAAGAATACTAGTTCAAAAAGTTTTCTTGCTCTCTCGATTCACCGCCTTACTCTCTCAGCGGTCACTTTCTCTCTGTCTAAGCTGATCCTCGGGATCGTGACCTCGCCGTCGTCTCGCGACATGGAGAAATATCGATAAGCACCTAGGATTTATTTCGATAAGCTATCGCATTTAATTCTTCATTGACGATAACAAATTAAAAATTTCATGTTTGAATTAGATATGTCGGACGAAGAAAAACGCGCGGTAAGCGTTTTATACATATATTCGCGCACGGGTTAGTTTCTATGAGAAAGAAAAAAGGAAATCTTTTTTTTTGCAGAAAGGACAGTTTTACGATTTTACCCTTTGACATGGCAAAATCGATAACCAGGCGGCAATAAAGGTAAGTGTAATCGGGAAAGGATTCGTTCGCATTCCCCGACTTTGATAATAGTTCTCACTTTAACGCGTCCCGACCGAGCAACTACGAGGTAACTAAGATATTAGTAGCAGTTAATTATCCTATCAATATTGAGTTATGCTGGCGCCGTACAGCATCTATTATTCGCGAGAATTTCGCATTCATCTCGACTATCCTGAGGCATTGCGCAATCTTGCTCTTGATTGAGAGTAGAAAAAAAGAGATTGCAACTTTAATTTTTTTTATTTCCTTGCGATATTACTTTTATCATCGATTTTGTTGTATTAAGATGATTTCATCTAAGGGAAGGAGGGAGGGCAAATAATGACGGATTTTTTCTTCTCTCCCGTACAAACTAATTTCAAGTTTATAAGATATAATTTTTCATTAAAAGAATACTTTTCAAATATACAAAAAACTTAATTAGAGTTTTTATAAGTCATGTATACGAGCTAGATTTTCATAAAAACTGAAACCTACATTTGTCATTATTTTCCCCATCCTATGGATAAATAATGACTGCACCTTATGGGACAATTACAAAATACATAATTCTTTACTCTTAATCGATCTTTCTTTTGACATTTTGATTAAATAAGGTAATTTATATTAATTTCTATACTCTGCCATATGTAAATTTTTATTTATTGATAAATAATAGTAGTAATATTATTTGCCAGTATTTTTTACTGAAAATCACATTTATTCTGGATCTTGCCTTGTAACTAATCTCACATTATCCCAAAATAAATTAGAAAAATTATATTCAAATATTAAAAAAGCTTTTTGACATTGTCATTATTTATCCAACTAAAAATTGTTATTACTTGTCCCAGGAGCTACTTTTTCCTTTAAACTTTACTAAGAGAAATAAAATTAATATACATGTATAGGAATTAATTATATCAAAATAGAGGAAAAAGATACCGTTTGACATAGAATGGGTTAAATCTCATTCAACGAATCAGCAATTAAGAAAATATAACTTCAAATATCAAAAAAAGATCCAGGTTTTACCTTATTTCACAAATGCAAAATTTTTAAACTTCTCCGCTAGCTATATTTGGCTTTTGATTTTTACGGCTTTTTCAGAAGATGATTAGATGCTTGAGAACTGTCTTTCTATTAACGAGTAGTGTTAAAATAGACGCGGGAAAGAGAAGAAATTTAAAGTGACACTATGTCTCCCCTTCCCTTAATTGCAAATCTGCAGAAATATCGATATTATGTTTTGACCGCAATTATGTCGCAAATTTAAATTTAAAAAAATTGATTAATAGCACCTTGTAGTTATGATAATGTATTTACACGGGGTTGGAAAGTAACGCGTTACTTTTAACGTTGTTACTGTTATAATTACTTTTTTTCGGTAACAAATGGATAATGACGTTACATTTCCTTATTTATTTATAACGTTAATGGCAACGCAGTTACGTTTTGTGGGTGACGATAACAAATATAATTATTACTTCATTTGTACACGTACAATACATATGAATGGAACGTACATGAGCGCGTTTTAAAGGAAGGGAATGTTACGTTTAATCATATTGCGATAAGCACTACAGCTCTCGTGTGAAACTAGACAATTAGCGACGTAAACGATTAGATGCTATTCTGAGAAAAAAGATCATCAAAAGATCATCGAAATCATTCGGTGAAAAAGTAATGGAAGTTGTAACGACTCGTTACAACTTTAATTTTTCTAACGGTAATAAGTTACTTTTGTTTAAATCAGTAACGAATAACGAGTTACTTTTCAAAAAAGAGTCCGGTAACAATAATTAACGAGTTATTTTTATAAAGAACGTAACTTTCTTAATTCTGTACATATACTGTATTGTAATAAGATGACATCAAGGCCAATTTTGTTATATTTCCTTTTTTCTTAAAAAAGGAAAATTCATTGTTGCTCTAACAATATCTCATGAATCTCTGTTTACAAGATGTTCGCGATAAAAGTATACTTTTGGAGAATCTTCTCTTTTACTTCGTAACGATCGACTGGGCTAGACGAATAGAAGAAGTTAAGGACAAAAGAAGCTAATAAGAGTCAAGCGCGGTACTTAATGCGCAAAAAATAAATTTTTTATAATACTTTTATAAGTATTAATCAAAATCTCAAATAAAGTATCATTCTCCACACACATGCCAAGATTAATAATTATCCAGTGCGTGTCTATCATGTTCGGTTAGTAGATCGAATGATCTTAAAGTTTGGGCCAAGTGTGAAACTTTTTGATTTGTGTCTATCATGTTCGGTCTACTAACCGAACATGATAGACACGCACTGGATAATTAGTTATCTTGGCATGTGTGTGAAGAATGATACTTTATTTGAGATTATGTACTGCTGAAGATGGCTCGAATCTGAGCTAAAACGTCTAGATGTCTATGCATTTATAAATATTATTAAAAATTTATTTTTTGCGCACTAAGTATCGCGCTTGACTCTTATTAGCCTCTTTTGTTCTTAATTTTAATCGAACAAGAGTCCGTCAGTATCTTGTTTAAATAGAAGAAGGATGGAAATTTAATTTCCCAATGAAGTCTCCTACCTGCCGTGGAAGCCCTTATGATGATGGGTTCTCCATCCTCCCGCCGCCAGGACACTCTCGGAGGTGGGTGTCCTGTCGCGCGACAGCTCAAGGTCGCGTTGTCACCCTCTGCCACTGCCAGATCGGCGCTGGTGTCACCCCCATAAACGATGTCGGGCGGCACTACGGGGCACAAACGGGTCATATCAGTAAATTGGTAAACGGCCACCTATCCTTTCCTCCCTCCCGCGTGAGTACTTTATAAAAGTCATTACGTAAAACCGGCACTTCGCTGGAACGTCTTTGAAAGAACGAGCATCCTCGAGGCGCGTTTAGGTAAGGCCGCGGGACGCGATGCGAGGGGAGAGAATAGGTCCGCTTAAGTAGAATGTTTGCGACAGGGGACGAGAGATGAAGAGGTAATTTTATCGGGAGGGTGCTTTTGTGTTTTATATTTTTGCGTTTGTGTTTTTTTCGTGCGTTCGTTTGTCCGTTCGGGCAAAGTCAAAGGTTTTGCATACGCGATGTTCTCTCCATTTCTCGTTCCTCGCGTATCGATTTGCGTGCTCCTTAAGTAAACGTTTAAGTAACGCTAATGTTATGCATTACTTTTCGGTAGAGTTCGCAACATCGTCTTTGATGTTTAAGAAGCATATAATTAAAATTGATACCTTTCGAGAAAGATTATGCGCAAGCACGGCGAGAAATGAAGAGAAATACAATTCGTTAACAAAATAATTACCGTTAGAATTAATATTCTAAAGAATTTTTAGAACTACACAAAGGGAGTCTGCGTATTAAATTCCTGGTCTTTAATTCTCAACATCAATTATGTTCTGTAATGTGCGTTATTAGATTAGTTCGGTGTTGTATACCGAAAATACTTTTCAAGTATGACAAATATCTCGTTGAGTACCTAGAGCTAAATTTCATGTTATTAACGTGTCCTACTAAATGAAATATGTAAGCGACAAATATAAATGTATCCCGTTAATCATAGTCTTGCTTTCAATATTTAAATATGTGCCAAAACAAAAGCAATCGTCTATGGTTAATATATGCTTGGTAGCATGGTTAAAGATATTTGGGTTGTACAGGGTGTTGCATATACATATTAGGCAGTATAAAGCTAAAAAAAAATAAACGACAGAAAATTACGAAAAAGTGGAAAAAGTTGAAATTTTACGTAAAATTTCGGTTATGTACGTTCTAAAATCAACTACAAAAAAATAAAATAACAAATAATTTTGCTTGCAATAGCTTATGTACCACAATAACCATATTTTGCTGTAATTTTAGGTAAATAACTTTTAAACAAATAAATTGATTAAAATGAACTTTTACCCGAATGTTTATTAGAGTTTTATTAATATGTGATATATGCAAAAAGTTTTATTTTTAATTCATAATGCTACTTTCTCATTAAATTTGCAAATGAGTAGAGCATTAGAAAACGCGATTGTATAAGAATCCGTACAAACAACAAATCAAATAACTTATAAATTAATAATTGAAAGAATTGTGCTTAAGTTTTATACAGATGCTCAGACGTAATAATGGAATAATCAATGCAATTTTTATATTTCTGATAAAGCTTTGACATGTGACACATACATCCTTAAAGACAATGCGCCACGGAAAGTTCATGAATATTGCGTGAATCTAAATTCAGAGAGCTGCATTTAGGGGATTTACAACTGCAATGCAGACCAAAGTGCATTACACGCAAGATTTCCTTACTCCCTGGATGGTAGAACGCGGCGTGACGCATATAATGCGAGACGCTGCCACCGCGCCGCGACAAGAGATAAGATATAACACTTACCATGTATGTCGAGACAACCGAGCTCGGATATCATCGGGCTGGTGTTGATCTGGCACATGTAACAATCCCTGTCGCTCTCCTTCAGCTGGCGAATGTGCAAACGCCACGTACCGTCGACGATTTCCTCCGTGGCCTGACTACTTCCGGTCACCCCCGAAGTGCCGCCGGACGCGCCGGCGGACGACCCGGAGCTCGCCCCGCTTTCGTAGGTGACCGTGATACGTGCATTGTGCGTCACGATCCTGGTGTGGATCGAGAGAATCGTCTGGTCCGAGGTGCGCAGCCAGCCAACCTGGAAAGGCCCCCGCGACGCGTCGCGTCGCAATGCGTATGCAACTGTCATTTCGTCGAATGGTGGTATCGATCGAATGTGATTGACGGTGTTTCCTTTATATGCTCTATTTGGAGGATACAATATCTCCTCTTTCTCGGCGGCCGAAAATACACAGAAAAGAAACCGCGGGCAGTAATATGTATAGTCGCGCGAAAACTAGTTACAAAGTAATTACAAGAAAGTATAAATTAAACCGAGTAAGACGACGCGCGATGTAAAAAATGAACTTGAGGAAGAGAAAAAGGAAGCAAAAGGAGAGAGGTTTGTAAAACAAAAATAAAAGGATATTATGAGAATTAACTCTAGCTCCGACAATTTGAAATGCACGTAATAAAAGAGAGAAAGAGATATTCGTATACGCCGACGGCAATAAGTTTTAATTAACGCAAAAAAAAAAGAAAGAATTAACGTAGCGTAATGGCGACGTAATGGCAAACGCGAAACGATTTGAGCGATTTGAGGAAGATGTTCGCAAACTCCTGAGTGATTACGGAAATATATTCATGAATGTAGATCGGTATCCCTCCGGACAAAAAGAAAATGAAGCGCGAAAGAAAATAATATTCTATGAGCGATTCTCGGACAACTGACGGGGATTACATGAGACGGCGTAAAATGGTTATGCCATACGGTATTGTGGTACGGTGCGCGAATGGCGCCGAGAGATTTGGTGGTAAATACTAGTCTTAACTTAGACTTAGCATCCGGGGCCATTCGGCTTATCTCAATTCAGTCCCGTCCGCCCGGAATAACCGTTTCCCCTTAGACAGAATACGTACATTCTCTTATTTTATAAAGAATGTTTTACGGATGAAATCCGTCGACCGACGACGCGCGTTCGCTCCGTTAAATATTTTTCCCCTTCTGTCGCTCACGTCGCTTGCGCGCGTCTCTTTTTTCTGGAATACATTCTGATGAAGAAATTTATTACTAAATGTTATCGAAGAGCGCGAGAATGACCTCTCGGCGGATTAGCGGATTACGAATGGAAGAAAGAGCGATTCTATACCCTCCGCGCGCGCACCCTGTGGCGCAAGAGAAAAACGACACTTTCACGTTGCTTTGTCCACCTCGTAACAAGCTTCGAGACGAGAGTTCCGCTGCAGCGAAGTCAATTTGACTCGATCTAACCACGATTTGTTTTACTCCTCCCGCGGCGCCGGCTTTATTTTATATTACTTCCGATGGCGAAAGAGCGCGCGCGACACGATATGAAGATTAAGCGCGTGTCGTCGGCGGCGACAAAAAGGGGAGTTACTTTTATGGCGAATTTTTCACTCGCGCGGCAATTCAATTTCGTCCGCGTAGCACGTCCTCGGCGAAACGCTACGTGACCTTACGTTTGCGATATCAGGACGGCCGACATTTGTTGCGATGCGTTCTATCATCGTTGCCGCTGCTGCACACACGGCTCTCGCACATTCTCCCGTTTCCGTTCCCGTCGCGACAAATCCGGACGGTTACGTCAAAAGCCCGCACAGCACTGCGCTTTGGCGTTCTTTTTTTCTTCTTTTTTTTCTTTTTTTAATTCGAGCTCTCGCGGCGTCGATGGGATCCATCCGTAAACCACGAGACCGGAATTTTCAGTGCCGTGCGAGATGCTGCCGCGGAAGAGTCAAACGATCATAAAAACGGCTCTTCGGTATTCCAAACGCGCGCGCGACCGGTTGGCGCGCAGTTGAAATCCCATTATGGGATAAGTACCATCAACGCGCCATCAAATGCGTGCGAATTTAATCCGGACGTATCCCATTTGTGTTTACGTTCACCCATTACCCGTGGTGTATCATTACCTTGTATTTACGAATGCTTATGTTGCGAACGCTGCAAGAGAAGACGACCTCGCGACCAATCGCGGCAGTCTGATTCCCAACTGGTGCTACGAAAATCGAGCCCGTCGCGCTGTTCGTCGAATCTGAAACATGATTGTTTTGACTGATTTAACGGCGCCAGCTCTCATGTGATTTAATGACAGACGGGAAGAAAGAGAGTGCAGAGAGAGATATATAGCAGGTACAGTCAAACCTCGATAACTCGAATCTCAAGGGAAGAGAAAAACCCTTGCAAGTTATAAAGTTATCGAAATTCGAGTAAAAAAGGGTTAACATATGAAAATTTGACTTTTGAAGGTTTTGTACGATAGTTTATAATTTTCCGATTATAATGGCTTTTGAATGAAAAAAAATAAGTATTTGACAGTAAATTATTTATTGCGTACATATAATAAATGTAATTATAAAATAAAATACCAGGCTATTACTCATGGTTACATATAGCTACAACTTTGAATTATAGAGGCAGCGACAATAAAAATTCGACTTATAGAGGTGAACTTCAACTTGTAGAGATTTGGCTACTTTAAATTCGAGTTGCAGAGGTAAAATAATGCATCTAAATATCTAGAGGTGTGCAAATCAAGCATCTGGGTGGTCGAATCAAATTGAATCGAATCTAAATTAAATTTTCCCAGATTTACATTACATGTTAATTTAAACGTAATAAACATCAAAATTTACGATTTATATTATTTTACGCAATGATTTAAACAAATTGAAGACCTGTTTTTAATTTACATCTCATTACAAAGGATGTTATGTGACATTTTGAATTAGAAAATATATAATTAATAATATGTGTATACACGAATAATTAAAATATTTTCGAATATTTTATTAATCTACATATATGGATATATTACATACATAAAAAAAACTTACTTATTTATTAGAGAAGAATAATTGGTCGTGCGGGAGATATAAATAAAGCAAATAAAATAGGCGATCGATTCGAAATCTAACCATTGTTGATTCGAAATTCTCGAATTATTCGATTTCGAATCTTACCGTGATTCAATTCGATTCGATTCGAATTCAAACTATTCGCACACCTCTATAATATCTGACAAATAATTCGAGTTACGATAAGTTTTATTTTGATTTATAGAGGTTTTCCGCAGTGGAGTGGATGGGAATAAACAAAATTTTCGTCTTATAGAGATTTTCGAGTTGTAGAGGTTCAAATTATCGAGGTTCGACTATATTATTACCATTTCACCATTTTGCAGAGGAGAGAGGGGAGAGAGAGAGAGAGAGAAAACTGGGTCATTTCCAAAGGTCTCCTTTCATTAAGTTACAACATTCAAAGGACTTCCATTTCCAAAATATTCTATTCTAACTTCTATTTCAAGATATACATATGCACGTTTATACAATGAAATAACCGAGATAACTTCCTGTCCGCGATCGACAATGAGTAATAATTTAACGTCATCCGCTATTTTTAACCTCGCGCCCCGCGCTGGCGGCGAGAGATTAATGGAAAAATATTGGAGGGTGGAAATTTTATCCCATTACCCCCTATTCATTACCGGGCGACAGTGAAATCTCCTTTGAAAATATTTCGACGGGCCACGCCGCGCGGTGCCACGCCGCGTCGCACCGAGGGCGGTATAATGTGTAAGTGCATGTCCCCAAAGTTTCTTAAGCACTATCGCGGAGGGTAGCTAATTATCGCTGCTTATTCACACGCCTGTTGGTGGATTACGACATCCCTAAACAGATAATGTCAAGTGGTCCGAAGTTGTGGGAAACTTGGGACGTACCCGTAGCGCCGCGGACGAACTTCGTAACCGGAGCGCGCGGCTTCGTAACCTGAAATTCTTGTTTGCGATACACACAGCGCGCGGTTCGATCCTTTTTTTTTTCTTTTATTCGACGACGGCTACGTGACGCGGCACGAATACTCGATAAATAAGCGCATCCCGCGGTATCCTTTTGTACACGCGCGTGCAAGGGGACGTAGATATCTATCTTTTAACAAAAGTATTACGACCGTACTCTATCATCCCCCGACGTGCCTTGTCACGCTCTAACGCGCGGAAATATAACTTAGAATTAAAAGAAAAAAAATAAGGAAAAGGCGAATGCTACTCGAATTTAAGTTGCCGCGAACGATCGTCTTTATTCCGCATGTCCGCTTTATCAGCCGATTATTCTGAGCGCTTTGCTCTTCTCTCTTTCTCTCTCTCTCTCTCTCTCTGTTTCTCTGCATTCGGTGACTTTCACACGACCAACAGAAGCTAACACTCGACGTAGGCAATATCCAAATTGCCTCCGCGGATTTAACGTTTCTGAGGTGGCACCGCGGGACAAATCGCCAGGGAAATGAAACGAGCTGCCAGATTAGACAGTAGCTGCAGCATCCCTGTCGTCGTAAAAAGAGGAAAAAAAGGAAGATGGCCGTACACCGGTGTGGAAACTCACACTCTTTTGTACTGAGTGAACGACCCGAATTCTCGGAAGGACACTGGAAGGATAGATGAGCCAAGAGAATGTAGAGAGCGGGAGAGGAAAAAAGTTCCGGACTTTTTTTGCTGTTTTCGAGTTATCTTAAAATATCTTTTGCGTGTTCTGTATAACACGGCGACGCGATTCAATTTCGGTTGATCATGGAAAACGGCATTTTTTTTCGCGATAGCGTAGCAAATAATTTTCCATCGGAAAATATATATTTTCTCAAAGAAAATAAAGGGACACTGTACGAGAAAAATATTGTATTATAACGGAAGACACACGCAGTGCCATGCAAGAAGGGCAATAGGATACGTGGAAGGAAAAGAGAGGAAAGGAGAATGTGGAAGGTGTAGAAAAGATAAAAAAAAACAACGTGGAGTAATGAACATATAGATTAAAAGTAAATTAATTAATTAAGTTGGCAAACTCTGTGTCACTCAATATTTAACAGATGTAATGTCAGGAGACTTTTAATGGTGGCAGGTAACAGGCACTGTCGGCGGCATATTTACGTTTCCAGTTTCGTTTCTCGAAACGGACGTGGATGTATCACCCCGCGGCAAGTCTGAAAATTAAAGTATACCCTTACCTCTTTCCCTTCCCTCTCCCCCCCCCCCTCCTTCATCCCTTCGTCCTCGTATTCGAGGCAATCAGCGACCAGACGTTCTTTGCATTTTTATTGCGCGCAACTTATCTATTTGGCACGCGGGACTCGCCGTCCCAACTTTGTGATTTCGCAATACGATTGTGTGACACGTACATGTAGCGGACAGGTGGAGGGAGGAGGAGGGCTTCTCGATCTAGAGTGAATTTTCGGTAGCCCCCTCTTCCTCCCTTCTCCGTATTTCGCGAAATTCACACGAACCCGCGCGGAAATGAAACACACGTTTATCGCGCGTCTATCTCATTAATAGCGTTAACTTTTGATAGCTCCCGCCGCGTTCGCGAAAGGCGTATGGTGACTCTCGAATAATAACGGACTCATCCCCGGCGCGCTACATCACGCGCTTTTCGCTTAGCGCCGATAACTGGAGAGAGAAAATAATCAATCATCCTCGACATTTTGCAATTCTCTGGCGTTCTCCCCTTCCCCTCCCCTACCTTCCCTCATCTCTCTCTCTCTCTCTCTCTCTCTCTCTCTCTCTCTATCTTTCGTTTCCCTTCTTACATCATTTCTTACCTCGAGTATCTCAAAATGGAGTCAAGGCAGGGAATCAATACGGTCGTCGCGTACCGCAATCATTTTCTCGCCTCAAACGAACGCCGGCGGAAAAGTCGGTAGAAATCAAATTCCGGGCACGGGCACGTATCTCGATAAATACATATTGATACGAGGAGATTACGAAGGGAATACGAGCCTGGGTGAGATTTTTGACACGTTCTCTCGTTTCTACGTGGCGCGCGCGCGCGACGGACCGGTTTTTTTTTTTCGGTGAGCAGCGCGAAAGGAAAATCGCTCCTTTAGCGATCTCTTGTTTTCCTGCACCCGCGATCGATTTGTTCACTTTGCGAGACACGGCCGCGTATTCTTCCGGAAATCATAAGTTTATAAATCTGGAATAGTACGCGAGTGTCTTCGAGGAAACAAGGAAAACATGAAAGTATATATACCGCGTTATAACGATCGAGCGTGGGAAATCGAGGCTCGTTTTCTCGATGCGCTCTTTCGATATGTATAATTAATCGATTTGCAATTGTATTTTGTCAATAGGCGTAGCCGCTTGAAATTTTTTTACGAAAGGCAAAAAACTTGTATAATTTTTTGATTCAAGCTAATAATAAAAGCTTTCTTTTTAATTAAAAAAATATTTGTTATTTAATTAACAAAACATATATAATATGGGATGAGAAATACGCAATTTTTATTTATTAAAATACAATACATTTGACTGATTTTGTAACTGGAGAAAGGATTGAACTGACTTTTCTAAAGTATCTGTTATTTTTATTTTAATATTACAATTAAAATATAGATTAATGTAAACAAAATTTTTATAAATTTTTATTTAAATCTTTATTTGAATTATTTTTATTAATCTATTAATATTTTTAAAAAATTACATGGTGTATTATGAAACATCATATTTTTAATTATTTATTTGAAAAAACAATGTCTTTTCCTTTTTTATCTTCATGTCAAATTCAAATTAAAATATTAAACACAAAGGAAAAATTGGTAAAACCAGTTTTATAAAAAAATAATAAATAATAAAATAAATAAAATGAAAAATTTTACTGTTGCAAATGCAACTATACAGAGTGTCAAAGTAAGAATTTAACTTCTTTTGCCATTTGACCTACTTTTCTCCCTCGATAGTTTCTCCTTATAGGATTCGAACTATTTCTGCACATTTTTAAAACGTTCAATTCGTAACCGAGAAATTAAGAAAACCAAAGGTTCGAATATTTACTCTTCAGTATTTTTAGATACAGCCGCTTTTTGCATACTTAACAAAAATGAAAATACTTAGGAAGTTTCGGAGTAGGAAGGGATTCTAAAATCAAGAAGAAGAGAATACCGTTTAGTATAAATCGCTGGAAGGAATGCGGGATGATTCAACTCCGTGTAACGTGCAACGGAAGTTATTATTAAACGTCGCACAGTGATCTCTCCGAGCTAATGAAGGACGCAAGAACTATAAATCTCTCGTGCGAGATTCGATGTGTATATGTATATGTGAATGTTCAAGTACGCGTATAAACTTCTCATGAAACTTCAGACATCTCAGGAATATTCCAATCTCCGAGTACACCGAGCAGGCAGACGGCTCTAAATATGAAATTCTCTTAAGCGAGACCGGCACGCGAGGGGATCCTTTCCCAGCTGGATATATATGTATACACATACGAGTGCGCGCGCGCAAAATTTGCTACATGTATATATGTATGTGTATATATATATATATATATATATATATATATATATTATACATGTAGCAAATTTTTACTTTCGCTCGTATACGCTATGTGCGCAAGCATGTATTAGTATTATTAGTGTTACGGTCAAATAAGAGGTGAATCTGTATAAAAAAATGAGCAGAAATGTTAACATTATTTTATACCGAGTTACGCTTTCAGGAAAATTGAATTGGAAAATAGACACAAGACGATAAGATTCTTTCTTTAATTCGAAATTTGATTTTCGGTAACATTGTAGGGCAAATAGATGAATTCGATTTAACTACTCTGTTCGAATTCAACAGCGGATAAAAATACGATATTTTATTTAGAAAGAGTTAATCTTGGTATTCTGTAAATAACAAAATAATTGACAATTTCAATGATCTATTTATTTTCTATACCAGATGTAGAATTTTGTATTTATACTTGATGTTCATGCTGTTATACATTGCCGATTCGTATTCACAATGTATGTGTAGTTGAAAATAATTCCTGTTTAAAAAAGATGATGAAAAAAATATTAGTTTGCCAATTTTTTAAATAGAATTTATAATTTTTTTTATAGAAAAATGTATAAAATTGTACTTTTTTACATTTTTAACTTATCTTTTCAAAATGATGTCACTTGTACTGTTACATACGAATAACGGTCCGCTCTGTATACGCAAGACACCAAATTGCGTAAATTCATTAATAAAGGCATGCGTGTAAATTTATATAAAAATCATATTATTATTGGATAAAAGAGAAAAGCGAGGAAAATAAATTGAAAGGTTTGGTGCAATATTGGAGCCAGTCCACATTTTGTAACAACGAAAAAATTCTAAAAAGTTAAAGCTATATGAACTTTAGAGTTCACTCATTTTCTCCGTTTTAATAAAATGTTATAAAATGTGGATTAGCCCATTGTTGCGACAGGGGCCCTTCAATTATCCAAAACTCTCTGTATTGTGATTATTTCCGTCTTTGTATCGCAGCGCGTTAATGTTAATGTGTTCGTCTATTCAGCTGGAATAGAAACGTGAGTCACTTCGCGAATTATCTGGATATGATCGATTTCGTGACGCGTGCAACTGCATCCCGGAGCGATGGAGTATCTGTGAGCGATGATACTAACAATTGATAAGCATACTCCGAGTTCCTGAACAACCTGATATATCGATGTACCAGGCGATATATAAGCGGATTGGAGCGCGGATGGCGAACGCGCGCGCGCGGGAACAGTTCGATGGAACTTGGATGGAACTTCCGATTATTATGCCAATTCCCGGAGTAACTCGCTGCTCCTCGGCGACTCCGTTCAGAGAGATTAGATTCGTCTCTTGAAAGATATAATCTCCGGCGTTTCTCGCTAATAAAAGAAGATACTCGGGGGATTGTGAGTTAGGTGCAGGAAAGAAAAAAAAAATGTAGCGTCACGACAGTTTGTGGTTCGCACAGACGATCCTGCAGCCGTGATTTTAACGCGGGACGACGCGAGAGCGACTTTATTTGCTGTCCCAGTATTTGAGACAAACGCGTTTCCGCGCGCGAAAACGCGGATACGCGTTCCTAAACGGCGTCTATCGGAACGTTAACAACGCGCTCGCATTTCGAAGGGCGCACAGCAGTTCGATATCGTGTACATACATATATGGCATTATATGTACACGCGTCGAATAGCCTGGCTGTGCGTTCGCAACAGGTTCTCTCCTCGACGTTCCAAGTTTCTCTTGATTTTCGCGGGATCGTAGCGGGAACCCGCCATAAAACCGCCACAAAGTGTTCGGATAATTAAATCTTCCTACAGGCGATCGTTCGGACATTCATTTACAGATCGATATAGCGTAATCTTCTGCCGTCGATACAATCGAGCGCGTAATGATTTAACGCTGGAAGCACCAACGTTTCTTACTCACTAAAAGCGAATAAATTACTGTGAAAATGAAGAAAGTAAAAAAATATATCATCAGTATAAAGAACATAATTATTGAAAAGTCAAACACAATTTTTCTATCTTTTACATAAGAAATATAATATTAATCTAAAAAACTGAAAAGATCAATATAATTACCGCTTGATGCTTCTAGTGTTTAACGTGAAAAAAATAGGTTTTAAATCAAAATTTTTGTGGCATATAGTTTCGTCTTCAAGAAAATTAGACGAGTATAACGTCTTTTGTTATTTTTAAATTTAGATAATTTAAAGCAACGCTGCAGCTCGAAATGACATAAATCATCCGATTTGAAAGTGAATCGAGGCACGTATTATGAAACTGTTTGGAATAGATTTCGATCGGAATTATTTCGTTTTCCTTAGAAAACACAATAAGAATATATAGGAAATAATTGAATAATTCCGATCGGATTCTGAACAATTTCATAATATGTAGGTACCCAGAAAATATAAAAAAATATATTTAAAAATTTAAGACTCTATTTGAAGAAATAATAGGAAATAATTAAAGTCATTAAACAAATTCTTTGTAAAAAAATGTTTCTTAAAATATGACAACCTTTATTCTTTTAAATAAAATATTTGTTTATTATTTTGATATTTACATTGATTTTATTTTGTGAAGTATTATTTTATTCTGATAAGGTCCGCGAATTCATCGATCTGTGATAGCGTCGTTTAGATGCGAGCTTAAGATAAAAAAAATAGCACTTTTCCAATCTTTATTTTATTTTCTCGAAAATAAAGTTTTTACTATACAGGGAAAGATTTACTCTATATTTTCTATCTATTTTTTCATGCAAAATATCGAATCAACCGTGCTCTCTAAAATTTCCCTACACAACTATTCTAAATGCTGCTAGAAAAGTGAATATTTTCCTTTATGCGACAAGCATAGAATCTATCAGTTCTCGGAAAACACCAAATGTTTATCTTAAAATTCATTGACCATGTGTTAGAGGACGCTTCGGGAAAAAAAACTCGTAAAAGCGACTCGAGATTCTCGAGAACAGTGGAACGCAACGAAACAGTGAAAACTGGAACTTCCAACTGAACGATCTCTTTATATCCGAGAGAAGTTTCGAGGTCGTTTTCTCTTTCAGGAGGAGAAACAGAGAGAGAGAGAGAGAGAGAGAGAGGGGAGCATTCATAAACAAAAAGTACGCTTAGGGTAATTACAGGTCGGATAAGCTCCCGATTGAATTACAAAGCGTGACAGTGTTTGCGAATCCGGAATACCTCCGATACGGTAGAGATTTTCTGGTAGAGATTAGAAATCCGGATACAATTCACGACCGGCATTCCGTTTGATGGATTTTCCATTAGCCGCAATTATTAGCAATTAATTTTCAATCATCCGCAGCTTCGATTATACGACGTATTAACCTTCACTAAGCGCGGACCGTCGACAGATTTGATCGAACGAATTGTGGCGACGCGATCGAGTCAATTGCGTATCCATACATATCTCGTTTTAGTAAGCCTATACCTTTAGCGAGGAAAATGATAAACTTCTTTCACGACTTCATTCGCCAGTCTCTTTTCAAATGGATCGCGACGACGACGACGACGACGACGGAACGCTGGCTAAACGCCGACCTTGTTTCCCTTGTCGTCGCGCGAGACTAGGTAAGCGGTATACAAACGTCGATATGCAATCTGCTCGCTAACGACGACGTCGACGACGTGCATCGAGACCCGTACTTAATTAATCTTCGAACGGCGGTGGTTCCATGGGCGAGAGGGGGAGAGGGAGGGGGGGGGGTTCCCGGGCGCGCGCGAGCGCGGGAAGCGTGGGGAGGAATCAAAGGATAGCGAGCGCCGCTTGTATCGCGAAACTTGTTTATTGAATTGCTATGTCGTGCTGCGGTTAAATGCGAGGGGATGTTTAAACTCGCGGAAGTGAATTAAGAGTATCGAGTAACCCTCTCCCTCCCCCTCTCTCCCTTCCGCGAGAAAGTTTCCGAGTTTCAAGAAATTAGCAAAGTTCGAGGCGCGCGGTATCTACGATATGCGCGCGAAACAGAACGTTCCGGGGTGGTTGGCGCGGCGCGGCGGTTCAACGCCTCGAAATAAGAAGTCCGCGCCCTTTCGGCCAAATAAAATTCCCCTATTACTACGCCTGTGTTACTACACTGCTGGCGCCCGACCGTGCCCGAAACTGCCCAACTTGGGTAAACGTAATATTTTTTCACGGCGATATCGAGCGCTGGCTGAAATTCGTTTCGCCGGGGCAACGGCGTATATCTTTGCGGGCGGGAACCTCCCTCCCCCCCCCCCGCTTAGCCGCCCATTCGGAAAAATGCCGCGGCGCTCCGGCCAAGTTCCGGCATTTTGACCCAGCCGCGCGCGCGCGCCGCGTCGACGAGGACGAAAAAGCGACGATCAGAGGAAGCGAAGGAAAACGAAATTTGGCGAGTGCCCCGATTCCCCCCAGCGACGTGTACATATTATTTCACGCCGGTGTCATTCATGCCGGAAACGCGGAAAAACGCTTGTCATTCAACGATCTGACGGCGTAGGGAGGAGAGAGGAGGAAGGGTGGACAAATCCATTGAGCGCAATCGCGAGCGTGTCTGAAAAATCGGCTCTCTCTGCAACAACGCTCAAGTTTCACTAGCTCTGATGATATTTTACGCTCGCGGGATTTGCGCGAGCTTTCAATCAAAGCAACAATCGACCGATGGAATTTTCACGACCGTAAGTGGTTCAAAAAGAAACGTCGCATTTGTCTTCCCGTGCACACGTGTACGAGACTGAAATGTTATTGAGATTTATCGCATTGTATACTTTATTCGTAAATCACGATACTCGTTTTGACACTCGTATCCAGGCAATACGGAAAGTTACTTTTTAAAAGTAACTAGTTAGCGTTACTCGTTACCGAGTTAAAAAAGTAACCGTTACTAGTTACTGATTTTTAAAAATAACTCCTTATCGGTACCGTTACTTAAGGTAGTACACTCGCGACAATACCATCCAAAAGTTAGGCCTCGTCACGCGCTCGGTGGCGATATTCCCATTGCCGCCAGTGAGAAAAAACATTTGGTTGTGCCTATCCATAGACCGCACGCACACGCAGAAAAAAATTAATTCAGACAGACGCAGACTAACGCAGCTCGACTGGCCGCCTCCTTCACTCGCCTCCATATGTCAATAAAAATCGAAAATTATATTTTTTAAAAGACTCTATTTTCCAAACTAAATGGTAAAAAATTATGAATTTTTTTCATAATATTCATTTCATATCCCTTCATCACATACTCGTTTTTTATTAAAATCTCAATACTAGTTTAGGCCCTACAAAAATAAACGCGACAGTTTTATCAACTTTGTATAGGCGACACGTATAAAAAATGCAATTTTTAATTGCTTATATCTCAGTATTGAGATGGTCAATCTCATTCTAATTGCACAAGCGTGTCAACGACTTCTAGTACAACATATAGTTTCAATTTCAGAAAATTCT
>NW_012026787.1:1454525-1455130 GCF_000956235.1 Wasmannia auropunctata | reverse complement strand
ATCTTATAGTATATTAATATCGTACGATCATGATATTTGCGCATCATTTTTCATATTTTTTTACAAAATATATCTCAATATTTGAAATTGCAAATTAATAAATATTAAATATTAAAAATAGATATTATAATACTCATTTGACATAACGTGGAAGAGAACCTCGATGAATTATAACCTCACGTACACCCCAACACTAACCAAACTAATCCAACGTGTCACGACGCGAACTGTCATCGCCGCGAAAGTTCGGAGCGCGACTTCGACTTCGACTTCGTGCGAGGCTGCAAGATTAGAAATTCTAGCGCCTCTTGTGTCAGAAATTGTAAAAGTACACTTCCCCCACCCCGCAACTGGTCGACGATAATAATGACAATGACGTTTCTTAAGGTAGTACACTCGCGACAATACCATCCAAAAGTTAGGTCTCTTCGCGCGCTCGGTGGCGATATTCCCATTGCCGCCAGTGAGAAAAAACATTTGGTTGTGCCTATCCATAGACCGCACGCACACGCAGAAAAAATTATTCAGACAGACGCAGACTAACGCAGCTCGACTAGCCGCCTCCTTCATTCGCCTCCATATGTCAATAAAAATCGAAAATTATA
>NW_012026787.1:1444498-1454505 GCF_000956235.1 Wasmannia auropunctata | reverse complement strand
TATCCAATTCTACAAATTACGCGCCAATTATATAAATTTACGATCTTGAAACGCAATTTAGCTGATATTTTTCACAATAAATTTTTCAAAGTATTTTAAGATGCTTATAACGTAAATATCTTATTAAATTACTTGTCAATTTAATTTGCGATATTGATTGACTTATGGGATTCTTAAGATGTCATAAACCAATAAAGCCATATTACCATCACAGAGCCATATTAATATTTTAAGACATTATTTAAAACAGTCTTAAAATAAGAATAAACTATGTGAATACTAAAGTCAAAGACTGAAGAATGAATATACATACGAAAATTTTGTCATAAATACAAAAAGTACAAAACGATAAAAGTAACTGTATAATTCGTTACCATTACCGAAAAAATATAACTAACGTCACCGTTACAATTACCAAAAAAATAAAATAACGACTTTATAAGGAACGAGTTATTTCGAATCCCTGCTCGTATCATATCTTTGGCATTTTATTTGCATTGAATAAAACGAATGAATTTGATCGCGATAATTGCGAGTCTTCGATTTTATGTAACTTATTACGGGACAGATATGCATACGTGTTTCTGGCAGAATTCACGTTGCGCATCACGTGTGTATCGTGACGTATTCATTGAAACGTAAAAAACGGGGGAGGGAGAAAGCTGTGCGATTGAAGAATTGAGGGCCTTGACTACTGAAGCGCGCTTTAAACGCACTCGCGATGCACACTTGAGCCGAATGCCATATCTATTTACATTTGAGTCAGTGGATATGCTGAAAATTGTCGCCCCTTCAATTCCGAGCGCTCGAGCATGCACAGAGAACTCTCCAATACACTCTTCGCATCTCGGATAATCTTCCCACGTCTCTACTCGATAAATTCAATTTAAATGTATACGATTATTACCGAACAGATTTTTTTTTTTTACACACAGAAAAAGAGCTGGTGGTCATTATAAAATGAAATTCATTAATCTACGGTGCCGTTGAAAATTATATAAATTTAATATAAGAAAAAAGATATTTTTAAGAGATTTATTGAATGATTTTTCATGCGATATTTTTCGCAATAAATTCTTCACAGTTTTAAGATTAGTTTGCGTGAATTGGAAAATGTATATAAAACGCAAAAATATTATTAAGTATCAAGATTCACTTTGACCGAATAGACTTATTTTATTGTTAGTTGTGTATTCGTGTATCGATCGAATTTTTTTATTAAAATAATATAATTATAAATTATAAAACAGAGTCGCTATATTTATATTCAAGTAAGAGCACTACTTCTGGATTATCCTGAGGATAAAAATTTTTATTATTTCTATTATATAAAAAAAGATCGAACAAATCGATAACAGATTTAATATTATCGTTGTAATTAATCATAAAAGATACTTTCTGGATGATTTTATTCATTTTCAATGCTATTTTTTATTTTTTATTTTAAATGAATGAATTAATAAAAATTATTTATAATTAGATTCTTGGGTCTAGTTGCGGATCAACGAACTACCCGTGAAATATGTATTTAACAATTTAACTAACTGACAATGAGTATTGATACTGAGTTTTTCCTAAAATCTAATGTTATTTACTATTTCCTATAAAAAACAATAAGACAATTGTTATTAAATATTATTCTTCAACGTTTTATTATTTAACGATATCAATAAAGTGTGCAACGTTGTTACTGGTAAACAAGAAATAATTGAAGATTGATAAAGCTAAGACAAATGCTAAGGAATGCTTGTGATATGCGCGTTATTCGAGGAAAAATACAATAATTATTTAAATACATAAATTATCGTAACTATAAATACTTGATCCACATCTAGTACCATTATACCCTATAATATATGTGCGAAGGATATAATTTCGCAACTTATAAATTAAAAAGCTTCCATATTCCCAAAAGCGAAATTTCACATAAAGAATAGAGAATACATCTCATGTGTCTGATTTATTGTTTCATATATCCCCTCACGATTATATTATCCATGACCGTCCTACATATGCAGTTATAAACGAAAACGAAAAATGTGAGAGGGAAATAAAAATGTTTTTAAAAATGCTTTGACAGCGAACAATATCGGGCTGTGAGACAAGTAGACAAATTATATTTCACGTTTCAATACGATTAGCTTGATATTCTCCAGATATTTGATACAAGCGCTCGGGCTATACATCGCGAAGGTGCGACTATTTGTCTCGCGGATTTTAAATCAAAATCACGCGCTCCTCTCCTCCCCCCCCCTCACCTTTCCATTCTGGCGCATTCAGCGTGCATAAAAAGCGCTTCCACTCGATCCACCGAGTGCTCGAGTACGACGGCACTCTAGCGAACCATTCCTACATTTCATACTGATTTATACGAAGGAACGAAAGAACGGAGAAAAAACCGACGACAAGTGTCGCAAAGATCACTCTTACCATCAGTCACATGGACGGTCTAATGAGATCGCGCGCGATTTAATCCGAAATTTTTACGATATCCGCCATCGAATCGATAAGCTCATTCCTGAGCGCATGGCGTTCTCTCTTTTAATTCATTTTTTAACACGAGTCGGTAGACGAACAGCGGCGGCGTTCTCGGTTGACCGTGCAAATACCGTGGTCTCGCCATCGTAAATTTTAACGTGCTATTCTGGCATAAAAAAAATGCTGCGCGCGCCCCGCGTAGCTGGATAAACTCGCGGGACGTGGAACAATTTTACCATCGTCCGCTTTGCGTCGCGTCGCGCGCGCGCGCAACATCTAAATTAATCTGCAAAAATCATGAAAGGAATATCGCTCGTCGGTGAAATTATATCGGACGGAACGTGGCGCGTATACGCGC
This sequence comes from Wasmannia auropunctata, assembly GCF_000956235.1. Lineage (NCBI taxonomy): Eukaryota > Metazoa > Arthropoda > Insecta > Hymenoptera > Formicidae > Wasmannia > Wasmannia auropunctata. The sequence continues at coordinate 1,451,669 of NW_012026787.1, read as the reverse complement.
GAGAGCACGAGAAAACGGTGGATTTGGATAAGCGCGGTTTCACGCATCAACATGCACCATTTCGAACGGGAATGCGTACACTACGAGAGAGTGCAGCGCGGCCGTTTTACACGGGACGAATGTAAAATGTTCGAACGACCATTGAATAAAAAGCAAAAGCGTGTAACGCGAAAATGCGTGCCCATAAAATACGCATTAAAACGAACAGACATAGATCTGCGTACAAACGGCAGAGGTGGCAAAAAAAAAACGCGTATTTCTCTTGTGAAAGATAATCGTTTCCCGCCAGTCGCGGAGAGAGATAAGATGTTACGTCTGGTGGATAGAAGCCACTTGATACCCGGCTGTACGTGCGGATACTATACACGCGCATAAAATTCGATATCATTCCTATTCGAGATTGAAAAATATTTAGTTTGTTTTAACTAACAATAAGTCCTAAATATAAAAAAAGTACAGTCAAACCTCGATAACTCAAACCTTTATAACTCGAAAACCTCTGTAAGACGAGAATCTTGTTCATTCCCTTCCGCTCCACTGCGGAAAACCTCTATAGATCGAAAAACCTATTTTAACTCGAATTATTTATCAGATATTTAGATGTATTATTTTACCTGCAACTCGAATTTAAAAGTAGCCAGACCTCTATATAAGTCAAACTTCTACTGTCATTGCCTCTATAATTCGAAGGTGTAGCTATATGTAACTATGAGTAATAGCTTGGTATTTTGTTTTATGATTACATTTATTTTATATGTAATCATAAAATAAATAATTCACTGTTAAATATTGATTTTTTTCCTCTAAAAGCTATTGTAATCGGAAAATTAAGTCGAATTTTCATATGTTAACACTCTTTTACTCGAATTTATAAATCGATAAATCGGAAACTCTATAACTCGAAGGGTCTTCCCTCGAGATTCGAGTTATCGAGGTTCGACTATATAACTAAGCACACATATGTACAAGTATTATCCGAAGAGAAAATAGCTATTTGTTTAAGTTGTCATTCTTTAAAGGGGCACGATTCCTGTAACGGTGTTTCTTGGTTTTTAAAAATAATATCTCATTTAATTTTGTTTGTAATATCCCATTTAATTTCACAAACAGAAATCTCGCTTAAAGATGGATTTGAAGACAAAATTAGTTGATGGAACTAATCGTTATATCTTCTCTTCACATCTAAAACTCCAATTTTAATTGGAATTTGTTTAACTGTAATTATTTGCTTTGGGTTACCAAAGTTCGTTCTCTTTCCCCGGAAATCGTCTTCTCTTTTAGGACGTTCGAGGAAATTTTCCGAAGGCGTCTGGGATAATTGTGAGCGTTTGGGGTTCCAGAGAATCTTCTAAATATTTTGCTTCGACTCTTTCCGCGCTATCTTATATTAATCTCAATCAAACAGGTATAATAAGTCTAAGTACAGTCAAGTATAAGGAGAATAATTGACTTGGTTGATCAATTTCTTATGATTTAAAGCGGTCATATCATTGCGTTAATTGTAAGAATTTACCAATCACAATCGAATATAAAGAGGATATTCAAAGTTGATCAGTTCTTAGCGTTCTTACAACTACAATTAGGTACTTATCACTTACAACTACGCTTACGCAATTGTTTATTTTTTATCATTTTTTAATCTTTAAGAGGATGCGATTCCCATAACGGTGTTCCTCAGTTCTTTTATATCTCATTTCATTTTTTTAATAATATCCAAGTTAATTTCGCAAACATCGCTTAAGACTTATTACACACCTCACTACACTTGTCAATTAGATGCGAAATAATTATTCGTTGACTGTTCTGATCAATTTTACTAACCTACACGCATTTTTGTGTATGTCTGAGGTTGCAAGCGAAATGTGTCGAGATTTTCGCCTTGCATGTAAGTTCTAATTTTGAAAATTTAATTTAGCAACCTTAAATTTGTATAATCGCGTTTTTCCGAACGCAACGGGATGAATGGAATAGACGCGATTTGACAGAGAATATTCGTAACATTTTCACGGGAACGTTTCGTATAAAAAGCTATGCTCCGTAACCGGTCAGAGACAGAGATAGGCCGATTCCTCTCGCCGGGCGTGAAACCTCTAGTCTTTTTACGCTGACTGCACTTAATTACGTTTAAAAATAAGTTCGGCCGGAGTAATTAATTTTAGATTCCCGTAAAAGTTTAATCACACAAAGTTTCGCGACGGGCGCGGGACGGAGTATTCGGGAAGTATCTTTTTAAGGGGCCGTAAAGGGGGCCGGGAGAAGCGACGAGTGAGTTTAAAGATATGGAGGAGTGGATGCCAGCACCTTAATCTTTTCCCCGGGAAAGTTTCTCTCGTCGCAAATCTTCCCGCGTACGCGCGCGCGCGTGAGCGCGAGCGCGAGCGAGAAGGTAAACGCGCGCGTCGGCCGTTTGTGTCTCCCTCTCTCTTCCCATCTCCAGGGAATACATGGAAACCGGCGTGTAAATCACGAGACATTCGACTTTTTAAAACAGTAGATTACGTTCTGCGCGTTTGAAGAGAAAATCGCCGAGGGTATATCTCGGTGGAGAGCGCGCAACGCGCGCGAATATCTGTCGCAATCGATAGCCCCGATGGGTAAAAAGTCGGTCCCCGGTCTACTGTCCATCATTAATTATTCCGAGGCGAGAGATTCGTGCGCGCGCGGGCAAAAGAGAAAGAAAAAGAAACAAAAGTAGAAGAAAACGCGAGAAACAAGAGTTTGCCGCCCACCAGTTACGGCACGACAGTGTCTGAAATTGAAAGATTGTGCCGGCCGGAAATCATAATTTCGACGTGCCAGTTATACGGCGGACGCGCTTCGATATATATCAGGAAGTGCCATATAGAAAATCCGGCGCGCGGAATAGATCGGTAGGCGGAAATAAATTCTTGTACTACCCCCGGAACGTGGATTAAGCGAAAAACGGGAAAAATTTACGTCGTGCGTCGCGCCGCGCCGCGCTTTTGGTAAATCAGGAGGGAGATCCTCTTACTCTCGCGCGCGTGTATGTACATACGCTTTAACACGGATACCGGGATGCTGTATCGCCGCGTCGTCGCGACATAAGGAAAGAACGCCGTTACGTCTCTGTAAGGCATTTGCCATCCCATTTTCAAAGGTCGACTTCACTCTCACCGAGGATATACCTACAAGGTAGCTGAAGAGGAATGTTGTATCTTAAATCGGACCAATATTCGTGCACGTTAACCGTCTCGACACGCATCCCGCGCCGTGTGTTAAAGGCGACGATGATTTTGTCACGCAGCGCGCGACTATACGTTGAGAGAGAGCGAAAGAGAGCCAGAGAGAGTGAGAGAGAGAGTGGGAGAGAGAGAGAGAGAGAGAGAGAGACTTCTCACGCGCTGGAAAGCGAGTTACTGGCGTGAATTACCTTTGCGCTTACAAAGCAAAATCAATTACGTCGAGTATCAGCGCGAAGTTTGTCCCTTCCCCCCTTCTGTCCTCCCCTCTGTACGATCACGTTTAGGACGACGAGAATAAAGGGGAGAGGCCATCGTTTATATCGCTACGCGAGTAACTCGTCGCATTTTGAAGCACCTCGACCTCCTGTTTCGGTCCCGGCGAAAGGCGAGCGCCGCGCGGGAGCGAAGCAATTAAAGGAAAGCTGCGAGAGAGAGAAAGAGAGAGAGCATCGGGGTCTGCGTAACAATACATTATATGGAAGTCGAAGCGAACGGAAGTCATGGATACTAAAATCAGCGCCGAGACAAAGGGTTGCTCCGGAGGATTTCTCAATTACCGAAATGGAATGTGTGACAAGCGAGGAGGGGCGGAGGGGAGAAGAGGGGTGAGTGAAATGAGGGAAGGGGGGAGGGGCGAGAACAGAGTGGCGCAGACGGCCGACGGCGATGGTAAAGTGACAAGCGGCCCGACGGGACTTTAAAGCTCGAGATTGTCACGAGAATTTAGCGAAACGGTTAGAGAGGCTATCCAGAGAAATCCTTCCGCGTCCCGCAGAATAAACCTTTCATTCCCGGTTCGCTGCCCCGGCCGTGCAATAGACGAATTATCGGACGAATTTTTACCGCGTAATTAAGCGATCGCTCTCACCTCTCTCTCTCTCTCTCTCTCTCTCTTTCTCTCTCTCTCACAGGATCGACGAAGATTATATTATAATGAGGAGTGTAAAATATGAAAAAAACGCGGTGATGAGACAAGCAGACGCGAGAGACAAAAAATTAAATAAATAAATACGAGGCGCCTCGACGAGCAGCGGTGAAAATGTTTAACGGCTCTTTCCATTAACTCGTCCGCGCGCGGGGCCGAGTCTTACCGCCATATCGGGAAATCTCCCAGGAAGGAATTAGAGCGGGTCCCGGTGTAGACATCGAGGGCTTACCGTAGAGCACGGGAGCATCTGATAGGAGCGACCACCTGTCTCGTATTTCAACTTCTTCCCGGCCTCGCTCTTCCCCCGCAGTGCTCCGCCGCGCTCCGCCGCATTGTCCGCCCCGTCCGCGTACCACGTTACCACGAAAACCCTGCATTTTCGAACCGTTCTTTTCTCCTCAGAATGCGTCTTCCCCTCTTCTCCGCCCCCCTCCCCCCCCTCCTCCGCGTGCATGAGATGACAGGGTTGGAAAGTAATGCTTTACTTGTAACGTCATTACCGCTATAATTTTTTTTTTCAGTAATAACAAATACAATCGAACCTCGATAACTTAAAAACCTTTATAAAACAAAAATTTTATTCATTCCCTTCCGTTCCACTGCGGTAAACTTCTATAAATAAAAATAAAACCTACCTTAACTCGAATTATTTGTCAGATATTTAGATGTATTATTTTACTTCTGCAACTCGAATTTAAAGTAGCCAGACCTCTACAAGTCAAAGTTCATGTCTATAAGTCGAACTTCTATTATCGCTACCTCTATAATTCGAAATTATAGCTATGTGTAACCTTGAGTAATAGCCTGGTATCTGTTTTATAATTACATTTATTATATGCATACAATAAATAATTTACTGTCAAACATTGATTTTTTTTCCTTTTAAAGTCATTATAATCGGAAAATTATAAACTTTCGTACAAAGCTTCGTAAGTCAAATTTTCATATGTTAACCCTCTTTTGCTCGAATTTCGATAAATCGAAAACTCTTTAATTCGAAGATTTAGCTCTTCCCTTGAGATTCGAGTTATCAAGATTCGACTGTAATTGGTAATAACGTTACATTCGTTACATTACAACGTCAATAATGTTAATTTTTTTATCGTTACACATGCATATGTAAATGTATGCATAATGCGAGTTTTAAAAGAAGGAAGTGTTATGTTTGACTACGTTGCAATTAACCATACCTATATATGTAGATCTCTCGTCAGTGAAATATCACACAATAGAATGCCTCTCTAAAAAAAAGGTCATCAAACCCCGCTGAAAAGGTAACAGAAATCGTAACGATTCGTTAGTTTTTTGGGCGGTAACAGTTTTTTTAATCAGTACCCAGTAGCAATAACGAGAGTTACTTTTGTACAGTAACTTTCGCAACTCTGACGATTAAATGTTCCGAATTGACGCTGGTAGAACCGAAAAGGAATTAATTCTTCGTAAAAAATTAAAAAAGAAAAATGTAACAAAATAAGATTTTTTTTTCACGGGAAGCTTTGTTCTCGGGAATATTGATTGCAAACCAATAATTTTTCGAAAACAATTCGGAAAATTAATAATGCATTCGCGCTTAATAGACAATCATAATACAGCCATGTCCAAAATTATTAAATACCCTTATTTTCATAATTGTTAGTATGTAGATCAAACTAAATACAACAAAGTTAGTTAACAACTTTATTTATTATAACAAATTATTCAATATTTAATATTTTGTTACGCTTCTCTCTTGCTTTATAACTTCTGTAATTCTTTTTGGTAAACCCTCTGCTCTTCTGCAAGTCGATTCCGTTATTTGCTCCCATTCTTCTACAATTGCAATTTGTAAGTCTCGTTTCGAAGTGCATTTTCGATTACGATCTTTTTCTTTAAGTGAATTCATAAATATTGAATTTGGATTGAAGTCAGAACTTTGTAGAGACTAATCTGGTAACAATGATTATTTTTTAATAATGTTATATCAACATGACATTTATAAATACAATTACACATTAAATTTCAAGAAAATATACACAAACGAAAGTTTGAACAGTAAACGGAAAGAACGGTTTTGCTTTCCGTTTACTGAAATAAAAATTAATATTTAAAAGTTTAACTAAATACAGATCTGAAAATAATCATTGTATTGGGCAATTAAAATAAATTATGTAGAACGCTTAAACTGATTGCTAAAATGTCAACAATTTTTTGCAGCACTGGTTATGTTTGAGTTTCGTATATAATTATTTTGAACGATTCAACAAAATTATTTTAGGATATAGCTTGTTAAAATTTTATATACTTCAGCAAAATCGTTCTTTCCGTGTACATGGAAGCACGGAACTAATTTCAAGAAATCGTTGAAATTGAAGCAAAAGTAATTCGTTATTTTTTTCTCAAATTTTGGACACGATTATACATAGTACTACGTACTGCGTAATATTGATTCTCCAATTTTCAAAGTCATTTTCTCTCGAAAACAAAACTTTGTATTAAAAAAAGTTTATATCACATTTAGTTATTTATTTTTTTGAAGAATGATACTCTCTTTTTGATTCGAGCTATATAACTGACTCGGATGCCACTCTGTATATTTTAATGCTCATGTAATCGAATCGTAAGAAAACAAACCTTATTATCGTATTTACATTGGAGTTCGATAAAAAGAAAATAAGATTCTGACAGAGGATCGCGCGAGAAGAAGAATCGGCGCGTTAGGTAACAGGACGGTAATAGGAAAATTAATTTGAACGTTACTCTCTCTCGAAGATGAGCTATAATTCAGGTCGTTCCTTCAAACGTTTCGCTAAACTCCCAAGACGCGAAATTAATTTTGCGGTTACTCACAGGGAGAGAGGGAGAGAGAGAGAGAGAGAGAGAGAGAGAGAGAGAGAGAGCGAATACTCTACCCTCGAATGCATTCGTAATATAAGATCATGTAATATAAAGACAGGTACTTCCGACGAAAGAGGTAATCATTCGTAAGGAATTAACTTGTCGGGAGTCTGTGACTCGTAATAAAGCGAATAAACGCAAACACACACACATTCTCTCTCTCTCT
>NW_012026787.1:1443414-1444478 GCF_000956235.1 Wasmannia auropunctata | reverse complement strand
GGAATGAGGGGGAAAAAGGGACACACACGCACACACACACTCTCTCTCTCTCTCTCTCTCTCTCTCTCTCTCTCTCTCTCTCTCTCTCTCTCTCTCGTTCAACCCGAAGGGATAATAATCGCGTTACACGCGCTCCGCGAGTAAAGCTGCTGTCGATACTCGAAACCCGAGTATCTCCCGCGAATTCCGCCGCGTTGCCGCGTATAATCCCAAATCGGTCGGCATCGCGATCGCATCGCGTCGACAGTTGCAGGTTGCAGGTGCGAGGAGGAGAAGAAGAGGTAAAAACGAAAAGCGTTGCGCATAGGGCGAAACATCACGTTCGATCCTCACGGATCGAGCCGGAAAATTGTGTCCACGCGCGCGCGCGAAACGGACTCGAACCAATTTTTTTCTTCTCCCGATCCCCCCTCCACCCCCGCCGCCCCTCATCCCCCCTTTTTTCTGTCTATCCCAAATATATCCTCGCACGCCGCGCAGCTTCAAAACGAAAATGTATGTACCGTTCCGCAGGAGGAAGGGGTGGGACCCTCGCTGTTTGTTCGTGACTACGAAACGAGATTTTTGCGGAAACGGAGAGAAAAATTGCAATCGAGATTTGTGGAGCGTTTCGATTGACACGGACTTGGTCTTTTTTTTTTTTGTTATTTCGAACGCGGGACGCGCGGGATCTATAGCGACGTGTAACGACCTCTTGATCGTTACGCTCGTGCGGAATACTCGTCACAGAGTGGCTTCGCTATTCCAAATTAACTCGACTCTCTTCGAGATGGGATCTTGCAAAAAGATTCGTTCTGCCCTGTACACTTTCCGCTATAACGATTTCTGCAGAGTACCTTCGGAATTGACATTCAACAGAAAATACTGATATCCCGAGACTCAAAACGAGAGGGTTGCTTGAAAAAAAAATTATCGTCATTAATAAATTAGGGTAGTACAGTCGAACCTCGGTAACTCAAATCTCAAGGGAACAGAAAAACCCTTCGAGTTATAAAGTTTTTGACTTATCGAAATTCGAGTAAAAGAGGATTAAAATATGAAAATTCGACATCGGAAGAGCACAC
>NW_012026787.1:1428246-1443394 GCF_000956235.1 Wasmannia auropunctata | reverse complement strand
GAGGATTAAAATATGAAAATTCGACTTACGAAGGCTTTGTACGAGAGTTTATAATTTTTCGATTATAATGGCTTTTAAAGGAAAAAAATCAATATTTGACAGTGAATTATTTATTGCATACATATAATAAATGTTATTCTAAAATAAAATACGAGGCTACTATTCACGGTTACACATAGCTACAATTTCGAATTATAGAGGCAGCGACAACAGAATTCGGCTTATAGAGGTGAACTTCGACTTGTAGAGGTTTTGCTACTTTAAATTCGAGTTGCAGAAGTAAAATAATACATCTAAATATCTGACAAATAATTTGAGTTAAAGTAGGTTTTATTTCGATTTATAGAAGTTTTCTGCAATGGAGCGGAAGCGAATAAACAAGATTTTCGTCTTATAGAGGTTTTCGAGTTGTAGAGGTATCGAGGTTCGACTGTAATTTACTTTGGTCAATGATTTAGGTTGTATACTCGGCAGCACATTAACAAGACGAGAAATCAATACATAAGATGACTTTCGTAGATTTAAGTGACATTTCCAACTAACTTTCAAAAAAAGAAATATATATATATATATATATATATATATATATATATAAGCGAAAACTTCGAAAACTAGCGCGTATCTCCGAATTCTTTTAATGAAAATTGACATCGACAACGCAGACTTTAAACACGGGTCTCTTTCTCTCTGTGTTTCTCTTTCGTGCGCACGCGCGCGAGATCAACTGGGATATAAACTTTCCGAACGTTTGAGCAAATATCGCTCTCCACACGCGCGCGCGCAAAACGACAGATGGAAAATAATTTCTTCGCCAATAAATCTCCATGCACAACCGCGATAAATTCACTAGGAACGCGCGCGCGTTACATCATCCCGATACGTGTACGCGCATAAGGGTACATCTTCGATTATACACGATATACAGAGAAATAACATAACGCCGCGCGTTCAATTTACATGCAAAGCGACAAGAACGCTACCGGAGATAACGGTAATTGTCCTTTATTTCATCCGCTTTGCCCGTCGACATTATCGAGCCACGCGAGCATAATTGGACATTCGAATAAACTGTAATTACCGTAACTTCTGCTACAATAAAATTCTCTCCTATACGCGTGTTTACGGTGTGCGACACTGTAATTACCCTGCGACTCGTCTTTCCCATGCGTGCGAATGCGAATGCCGAAAATGTTTTAATATTTCAAAATAGATTAAGCGCGTCTCGCGCGTTCTTATTCGTCGATTCCGATTATGATCATCCACTCTACCGCGGAGTCGGAGGCTAATCAGCGCCATAAACGTTTGTTTTTATCAATGCAATTGGACGGCGCGACGTCGCGGTATTCGGAGAGATTTCAACGCGCCGGACGATAATAATATTGTAACGTTTTATTTCCCCCTTTTCCCGTTGCGCGCGCGTTTCATCGTTATTATTTTGCATTTTGTACGAGTTCCACGGAGAGAGAGAGAGAGAGAGAGAGAGAGAGAGAGAGAGAGAGAGAGAGAGCGAGCGAGAGAGCGCGGTATAGCTAATTAACGTTTCGCGTACGTTTCTACAGTGGCGTACCCGTTAATTATTCCCATCCTGGACTGTAATAAATTTATCAACAGCCGTATATTATTTAAATCGCACTGAAACTAGGTCCTTTGCGTTAAACAAAGTATCGCACGCCGGTTATTCTTTTTCGCCACACGATCTTTCAACTTTACATATGATAGGTTATTATCTGCATCAAGACCGTTTATCTATTTATGCTTAACATTATTGCTTTCGCAAGATGCATATATTGACAATTTCGTTTATTCGTCTCGTTCAAAAAATATATATCTGTTAAAATAAGCATCCCAGCAAACACAGATTATAACTGCAATGTTGCAGCAACATTGTAATATTTCTGCAATACAACTGAAATATTACAATGTTGTTGCAACATTGCAATTATAATCTGTGTGTTTTCTGGGATCCTTGCCTCCACGCACAGGTCAATGGAAATCGGGCTGTGAAATTGATACCGATAGTCTCGGCGTGTCAATTTTTCAAGACTATAATTATTTCGCTCGCTCGGCACAAGGAGAAAATAATCGATCGATCGAGCAGCCGGGGACGTACGGCGTGCTTGATGCACGCTTGACGGAAATAGATCTGGCAGTCGCCTTACGGCAGGTTCCGTCACGCCGTGCCGCGCCACGCCGGCTCGGCTCGTGTTCCAGCGGTTGCAAAATTCATACCCGGACGACGGCGTCGAAGTTTTCTTAATAACGGAATCCTGAATTCCGGCTGTTTCACGAAGTAGGTCGTGCTCCGCGCGCGATTTCCTAGGTCGTATCTCCATTTCCTGCGCTCGCACGCTCCGCGCCGACTCCCCGCGCCGCGATCTATCCCCGAACCCCGGGGCTCGCCGCGGCTGCCGTATATCGGAGTTTCTCCTCCGGGGACATAATTTCAAAATAGGAGCTATGCCCCCCTCCTCCCCCCTTCTCCTTATGACGCTGAGAGACGTTTCGTATTTTAATAAGACGATCGATATAACGCGAAAATACTGCTTCGCGAGCCATTACCTCCCTTTGACTTTGACCAACTCGCTCGTACGTTTATTTCGGATTCCGCCGCGCTGAAAATTCCCCTCCCCCCCTCACCTCCTCCGCGCTCTTTCATCCCCTTCCCACGGAGATCCCAAAGAGAGATAAAGAATCTACGTGTCTGCCCTACGTCGCTGTCGCTTAAAATGTCCGCTAAAGCGTACGTGAGGCTCCCGCGATAAAAGCGGTAGGTATATATGACGAAAAAGTTTTCTCGTATATCAAGGCGACGTCTGTGCGGAAAAAAGGAAGGCCCGCTCGCTCGCACGCGCGCGCGCGCGCGCGCCCGCATCCGCCACTGAGCGTCAAGTCGTGTGCGTGCCTGCGTGCGCGCGATGAATGAAAATCCAGCCAACGAGGTTTGCGCGAGAACTCTATTCTGAGAGAGAATCAAAAGAATGTGTCTAATCAAATAGAGTCGCGTATAGAGCATTCTACGAATATTTCAACCCCCGGGAGCACAAATCGCGTTTCGCATATTTAAAGAAAGTGTAACGTTATATATCACGTTAGTTGAAACGTTTATTATGTATTCACCGATAATTCGACATATGGCAATATTGGAAATCTTTCCTTTCCTCTCGTCCTTTGCATATTTAATTAAATATAATATTTAAACACGTAATTATCTTTCTCCCTCTTCCTCCCTTTTTCATCCTCCCCCTCCCCCCCCCTCTCTCTCTCTCTCTCTTTCTCTCCCGCTGTCTCTCTTTCAAACTGTATTAAAAGCATAATTCAATTTTCTGTATCTTTAATGATATTAGCTCAAGTAATTACATATTAATATGATATATAATAGAGTGCACGACTTGATTACGAATCGTATAGGATAACAAGTATTAGTTCATCATCAAACGAGATCACGTAACGCAATGTACTGGTGATGTGTTATCGCTTCTCCATTTTAAAAACAGAGAAAAAAATCGGCTCACTTATCACTCATCACTTATGCAACACAAAATCATATTAAGAGCTAGTATAGTATATCGCTCGTGAGAGACGTCGTTCAAAACACCCCGTTCTCTCACGGTCGATAGATTCGAAATATTTTCGCGAACGATATGATAATGCTTGGAAATGTGATGGTGAGTAAAATGAAGATATCAAATACTGTATTTTCTCATACATAACGTTCATATTATATCAATGATCGATCGGCGCGCTAAAAACGCAATTTATTTCATCAGCAATAACTCGAAAATTAAATGGAAATATGCATATTTTTCGTCATTTTTAAGCCCGTAATTGAAATATATTGATAAAGTACGAACAAATAATTTTTTTAAAACCCTAATACTATTACGTTTTTAAATAAAATACATGGTAATGTGAGAATTAATTATTAACTAAATATATATTAAAGAGAGAAAGAGAGAGAGAGAGAGAGAGAGAGAGAGAGAGAGAGAAAACGAGTAAGAGAGAGATTATTGCTGACACTTGTCACGCTGGTATATGGGACGTGCGAAAAAAGGAGGTGGAAGATGAGTGCTCGGACTCCGTAAGATATAGTTAGCAGTAGCCACATGGTATGTCTTATTCCGATAAAAAGTGCAACCACAGAGAATGACTTTTTGCTGGGGAGAAGGTTAAACGCGGCGAAGAGCCGAACGATCATCTCGAGGGAGTTACGTTTGGGGAGGGGGGTAGTTTTTTTTCCTTCTCTCGTGTAAAGGTTGACCTTACGCGTTTAAACGGTTCGTTAAGTTGATTCTCCCCGGTTAGATTTTCATTTAATTTAAGCGACAACGCCGGCGTCGTTTTTCAACGCCGTTCCGCGCGCGTCTCTCTCACTCTTCTTTGGCACTCGATGTCGCCGGTGGCGCTAACGAGCGTGTTTGGAATTTTGACAAATCTCGCGCTAGGATTTTGCCTTTCGCGCGCGCGCGACCCGGTAACAATGCAAACATCGTTATTCGTCTGTCACGCACATTAACGGTTTTATACCGAAAAGCCATTCCGCACGGCGCACCACCGCAGACACGCATTGCATTTTGCGCATTTGCGCATCTATGTGCATACCTATGTACCCGGGGTGATATACGCGCCCGAATACGTTTGCTATGCTTACCTCAAACTTATTACGGTTAACACACACCTACGTATACTAGGTATATCCGCTAACGTAATATCGCACGACATGCACAGTCCTATGTTTCTACATCGAGCACAACGATGCGCACACAAACGGTCTAATTTAATGGAGCAAAACGATAAAGCGATCTGCCATAAGCTCAATTCCTTCCCATCGTAAGCACTAAACAGCTGGAACAGAATAGGGATGGAGAAGAGGAAGGCGAGGGAAGGTATAGCGAGCACAGGAAGCGAGGAACGGGAGGAAAGGAGACGAATCGCGTTTGCTCAATTTCACCTGCGAGACCATCGAGGAACTGTCGCGCATCCCGCGATAGACGTTTACTGATGACCCGTCAAAAATTGATTTTCGCATTTTGCCCCCTGTCGATACGTGTTACCGCGCGCACACACTTCATCCCCACAAGTTCGACCGCCGTGTACACGCGTGATCCGGAAAACACGAGACACGGGAAACGTCGTGCACAATGCCAGCGTGTGAGGCATGTTGCTCGAGAAGTGTGTGTTTAAAAAAGATAGACAGAAAGAAAAGCAGAGAGAGAGAGAGAGAGAGAGAGAGAGAGAGAGAGAGAGAGAAAGAGAGGGAAGAGGGAAAAGACCAAGAAGGAACAACCCCATATGAGTTTATTGAGCCCAAAGTGGGTCCTGGACCCTAAATCTAAGTAGAGCATTTAATGATCTCTTTCGAATCCTACACGGAAAAAACGGTTTTGTTGAAAGGTCTAAAAATTTTGCTAAAAACAAATCTGAAAATAATTTTTTATTGAATCATCAAAATAATTGTTATTGAAATAGTTGTTGAAATGTTAAAACTGATAAATATTGCTATAAAACGTTTTGATATTCTAGCAATTATTTTGACTTTCGCACAAAATAATTTTGACTATTGAACAAAAATTATTTTCAGATCTGGATTCAGCAAAAGTGTTCTTTCCGTGTATACAACTTTTATTTAAAGCATTTTTTTATGCATTGTTTTTGTTATTTAGATGTCTATGCTAAAATAGTCAAACATATGTTTCGGCCGGATAAGTCGAATACAGAATTCATAAGATCCCAAGATTTGATTATCTAGAATACTTATTTCAAACATGATCTTTCGGTAACGTTAGTTTTTTGATATCACTTTTGTAATATAAAACGTTCCCTTGTGAGATGCTGTGCCAAAATGACCTTCGGAAAGCGACCTTTACCGCGAGAAGCTACTTACGCGGCAAGACTTAACGACTTCGCCCGCGGTTAAAGCTATACGCCGCGCAATTAATTCCCTAAGTTCCCGTCGGCAAGCAAATCGATGCAAATCCTTGAACAAAATCCCTTACGACGCGTCGCTCCTCGTAATAACTCCGTCCAACATCGAATTTGCCTATCCAAACCACCGTTAAAAGCGCGACTACGACTCGAATCCCGGCTGACCCAATGTCGATGATTAACATCGTTTTCGATCAATGAAGGAATCGAATCAAAGCCATACATTGAAATTCATACAAGTTCTACGCATTGTACAGATTGATTAGCCAATGAATATTTATGCTGGCGTGTATGATTGCTTCTATAATTGTCGTCAAATAGTTTTCATCCATTTTGGGACAGTCTCCTCGCTTAAGCCTTAAATTAAGTAAGACATATCAGAGAGGATGTATATCTAAAGAAAAAAAGGAAATCGTTAAAAGACCAAAAACGAAGAGCGAAGGAGCATTGAAAGTCAAGCAAGGAAATAGTTACGGTTTCAAAAATTCTGATCGCAAGCTACAATTTTTGGAAAAAAAGAAGCGGAACGGGAAGCTCGAATTATTGGAAATCTGTGTATGAATGAAGATCGGGAAATAAGCATGAGCAAGCAACTTTGCGAGTTCAAACCCCTGATTCGATCTCTTGATGGAACATCGATATCGGACGTTTGCGATAGACTCGCCATTCAAAACATTCCACGTTATGCCAATTAAAATCATGATTCTCGCTTGATCATGTTATTAATAACGATAACGGTTTGTTCTTTTATTACGAGTGCGGTATCCGAAAATGTCTTTACTACTTCCACGGTTTACTTGACAAGCATCACAATCACGACACTCAGAGAGTCTCACGCGGCCTTATCAAAAGTGGGAATCATTCGACGAAATATTAAATCGCTCCGAGAGATATTTTCCGGTATACGGAACAGCGTAAAATCTAAAGAAATTTTTATTAACAAAATTACGAGCATGTGACGATTGTATAGAAATCGAGACTACGGAAGAGACTTTTCTACAATTTCGTGCGACGTAGTCGTGCGCGAAGACGCGTCACGTGGTCTGTGACCGTGATTTAAGCACGGTGACAGCGTGGATGAAAAAATAGTTCCGTCGTTATTTTCTAAGCCGGTCGTAAGATTCCTCAGGTCGCGCGAATCCGGGATTCTTGTTTTCGAAAAGTCGGAAAGTCATGGGACAGCGGGAGGGGAGAGAAGCGGGAGCGATGAAGCGGACGAAACGAGGTTTACTTCGATGGAAAGCGCGAGGAGAGCGCGAGGAGATGCCGTTGAGGCAGCTTTTCTTCTTCCGTGAGACGAAAAACGCGCGCCGCGCGAGTCGGCGAGGAGATGAAAGAAAGGGTGGCGAATTCAAGCGAGCAAACGGGCAATAAAATTCATCTTGAAAACCTTTCGCGCGAAACCTTGTCTATTTCCATTTGTGTCGGAAGTCAGCAGGAAGACGGAGAAACAACGTTTCAAATTCATAGCGTCGGCCACGCGCGCGCAAGTCGCTATTGCGAATTCTTTCAATCGTCGGAAACTCGAGGAACGAGAATCCAATGAAACGCGCGCGCGCGTCTCGTATACGATTTTTACACGCCGTCGGGATTTCTCTTTACTTCCGTCAAGATTTGTTACTCTCTACTATACCGGGGCGACCGGAAACGCAAAATAAATACAAGGAAAATTGTTGTGCAAAAGCGGAGACGAGCGATCGCTTAAATTATTCCTTGTGGGAGATATGTATCAGGACTTTTTTATCCGTGTTAAACAAATCGCGAGACGATCATAAAGAAAGAAAAAGAGAGAGAGAGAGACTCGCATTCTTCTACGCGAGTCTCCTCGTGATGTAAAATTTACCTTGTGGAAACGCGGAGCGCGCGACGCCGTGCACGACGCCGTCGATGCCGACGAATATGAGTAGCGGTGCCAGGGCAGCGAGCATCGGGACCGTCCTGGAACGCGCGGCATTCGCACCGCCGCCGCGGGCCTGCAGCGTCATTCCTGTTCCCCGGCGCACTCGCGCGATCTCCGATCGCGCTTCTCCCGGGTGCAATGTCCTATATCACCCGCGATCTTGCTCTTCCCACGCGATTGGTCCACGATTAGCGCACCTGGTGTCGCCTGGAGCGCCTTCTGCGCGCCTGGCACGTGCTCCGTGCAGCTCCCGGCCGAGCGCCTCCGCTCATCTCCGTGCGTTCGTGCGCGTACCACGGGACACCGTCCTGGCGCCGACGGCACCGTCGCAGAGCGTGACACGCCGGTACAACGGCTCGGCACGCATCGGCACGGTGCGAATGTTCAAGGTCACGAACGCGCCGTCCGCGAAGGGTGAAACTACGTTGAGAATGAAAGACAGAGAGAGAGAAAGATAAAAAGAGAGAGATAGAGAGAGAGAAAGAGAAAGAGAGGGAGAGAAAGAGTAGGAGAGAGAAGTAGAGGCAGAGCAAGAAGGAGAAACACTCCGGTAAACGTAAGAGAGGATCCACCAAGAGACCTCGCACCCCTTCTCCCGAGGCCTGGTCCTGGTCCCTCTGTCCCGGGCCGTAGACTGCTGCCTGGAAACCCTCGGCGTACGGAGTACGCTCGTGCCTCCACCACCCCTCCCCCGTCCCGCGCCGCGCAAGCACCCGGACTCCGCGTCCCGTCCCGCGACTCGCCGCCGATAAACTTCCTACGGGTACCCTCCGATACTCTCTCTCCCGCTCTCACTCCCTCTCTCTTTCCTTCTCTCTCCCTCCATCTCTTTCACTTTCTCTCTCTAACTCTCTATCTCTCTCTCTTCTCTCCCTCTTCGTTGTGCAGCCCGCACCAGGAACGGTCTAGCGGCGCTTGCGCCCTCGTAACCGTGCCCTGATGCCCGGGCACTGCCGCTGCCACTGCTGCTGCCTCTGCCTCTACCTCTACCTCTGCTTCTGCCGCTTCCTCCGCTACCTTGGCGAATCTCTCTTCCGTCTGTCTCTCTCCCCGCGACTCGACCGGCTGTTTCTTCCCTCCTTGTCGGTAGCCCTTCGAGCGCGCGGGGGAGACCCTACCGGTGGTGTAGCTCCCGCGACCTCCCGCCTTTCCCTCTTTCTTTTTCGCTCTTTCGACAACTCCGGCCCCTACTCGGTATCCCGAATTTCTTTCCACGGACCATCCTGGCGTAACTCGCTCGCTCACCGAAACGCTCGCGTCTCTCTCGGGGATCTTAGCTTCGTGTACCCGGGGGTGCCTACAGCCGCCGCCGCCGCCGCCGCCGCCGCCGCTGCCGCGCGGGATCTCTCTCTATATACCGACGATCGTCGATGACGGGTTTATAAGGATGACAATTGCGATTGTTCGAGTATTTAGCCGGGTACAATCGCTGTTAGGGGGAAAACCCGGTCCCGGATAGCTCGCGGGGATCTCCCCGGAAACCTGTGTCCACCTGCCGAGTATCTCGCCGCCGCGCCGCCGCGCCCGCCGCACCGTTGTCTTCGCCCGGGACGCCACTTAATTCCTAGATATTGTCCCCCGGAATTGCGAGTTACGATAACCACGCGACCGAAGTCGACAGCGTGTATCGCCGAAATAATACTTTCACTGGATTAAGCGCTACCTAATTCATTTTATCTCTTACGTGCTGATCGTGCGCCGAGTGTCTAGCCCCTGAAAAAAAAAAAACGACTCCCACGACGATCAGCCGTAATTCTGTCGCGGGTAATAAAGAAACAACTTTGTACGCGCTGTACCAATGGCAACGATATATAAATCCCCGCGATGGATATTACTTTTTTAGAATACGAAATAAATTTCTTCGGTGTAACGGAGGCACGCCGTCCCACGGGAGTAATTTTAAACTAGTAACATAAGAACGCAAAAAAAATTAACATGGGAGCGGTAAAAACAGTTGTGACAGCGGCGTTTATATACCGATTCGTTATAATATATTTCGAGTTTAATGAAAATATTCGCAAACATCTGTCTATTTTGAACTAAATATTTTACGCGTGTCGTACCGTGGCGACAACGTTATACGGAACTAAATCCGTATATGCAAAAACAGCGAACAAAAATGTAAGCGTGACAAAAATAATTCTAATCTTATTTCTATGTTTGGCTGAAAAAAATACAAAATATTCTGACAAAATTTCATCGTTAATGAAATTTCACTACGAATGGAAAACGCGGCGTGTCACTACTCTCTTTTTTTATTTGTAAAAACAGAAAATATGCGGGTCTTTGCGATATAATTTGACAGATGAGAAGGATATAACTCTTTCTATAATTGTAAAAAAAATCATAATCCTTTTCGAGTGAATTATAATAATAACAGCGGTTGTGCGCAATATATAATTTCTCTTTGTTCTAAAAGTTTTTATTTATCCACTGTAACAGAAAGAAAATATCAGATCAATATAAAACTATATATGGAAATGGTGTCACAGTAGGTTTTTTTTCTAGACAACGCTATTGACAAAATGATCGCGACCGGGACTGGCCGAAACGTCGTCGTCGCGATACTTCTTTCGTCGGCCGTTGAGTTTATTCCATTTGTTAATCCTCTATCATTTCGTTCGATCTCCTTCCGGATTATCCCGGCTTTATCCCGACGTGGCTTGTCCATGCGGTAGCGAGAATCGCGGAGAGAGCCGTGACTCCGCGCGCGCGAGAACTAGGCATATATCCAAAGGGATCGCGAACCCTACCACCGAACCCGCTGTTAGCAAAGAGCAAAAGAGCGAAGGGGGATGGTCGGAGGAGGAGGAGGAGAAGGAGGGTCGGTCGAGAGACGAATCTGAGCTGACGCTACGAGAATACGGGAGGCGGAATTTAGAATGATAGAAGTGATTGTCCTGAAATTACGAGGTACGATCCTCCGGCGCGTCGTTGGCAGATCCGAAACGTCTGCGAACATGTCGCGAACGAAAACGGGGAGGCGGGGAGGAAGGGAAAAAAGAGGCAGCTGGGCGAGGAAAGCGGAAGGAAAGGTACCAAAGTAATTGACTTTGAGATTCGACTTGAATCCACCCTGCAGGAGGAGGACAAATCGGAGAGTGTCGAAATGTCAATATTTGTCGCGCCCGTTTTATCACGCGAGCTGTCATATTTCCGAAATCTCTCAATGGACGGGAGATGCGCGCGCGCGCGCGCGGGGCTGGATATATTGATTTTGTTTATAGACAAAGCTGTTTTTGTCATGTCTCTGTTACGCGCGGCGCGTCAAATTCGGACGAATTTCGAGTTCGCGCTTCCGACAGGCGGGTTCCGAAATCTCGGGGCAGGGACAAACGACGCACCCGCCGCCCTGGCCCTCCCCCGGTCGCATCGGTGACTTCAATGTGCGTTAATTAATCGCAAACGAACTCGTGGCGTCGTCGTGACGATTAATCGGCGGCGTAATGTAGCCCTAATTAATCGCGGGCAGGTGACTCGTATCGCGCATTATTACTCACGAATAAACGTGTCCCCCCCCCCCCCTCGTCGATTATAACGTGTATTAATGATCTCATATATTAGGAACAAGGGGCGTGGGGAGAGGGGGGAGGGGAGGCGCGCGTTTCTGTGTGAAATGACGACTGTTTGCGCGCCACGCGCGCGCGCTACACGCTTCTCCGAGTCTTTAAATACCCATCGCCGACTCTGTAATATGCAACGACGAAGTTTATATCTCGGATGATCAGTCTCGGATGATCGGTGTTAACGAGGTTTGTTACAATGGAGAGCACAAGCTCTCCGCTAAGACGACTGACTGGGGAGGGAGGGAGGGAGGGAGGGGGGGGAGGAAGGAATGGAGTATTAAGGCTTGTAGCGAGAGATGCCATGGTGATTGTTCCGAAATTACGACGGAACCATCGTTAACTCCTACTTGCGACAGGAGGGGGGAGGGGTCTCTCCTTCCGCGCTGATTAACTTTTAACGGTCTTAGATTAAGCTCCTCCACACACACACACATATAGTATCGCCCTCCGTTACGTCTCCGTCCTTAATTGTATATCTAATTCCTTCCCTCACTCCCCCACCGTTACATGTTTACGAATATATTTATTAACATGTCGTATCGTAAAGCGCTGAAAAAAAGTAAGCTGATAAGCTGGGATTAAAGCATTGGGTTTTATGATTTATGCTTATTAGTACCAGCGCGCGCGGGCGCGCTACCAAGGAAAGCGTCACACGCGATTCGAATAAAATGAGCGCGGCAGAAAGGTCGAATGGAAAACGTTAATAAGCTTACAGGATAAAACGTAATACCTGTTGTATTAGGCCGCCGCAAGAGGTATAATAAAGCACCACACGCGTTCGAACACACGCTCGAAACATTATTTCTTCTAATATTGTATTCTCGAGTTGCACGAATGTTTCCTTGAAATATTTGGGAAGAAAAAAGAAAAGTGGAATATGTTTCGTGTACACGAAGAGAGAAGAGGGGGTGGGGGAGGAGGAGGAAGTGGTTTCGGGTTACACGTTTACGTGATAAACGTTTCCGTTGGAAACTCCTGGCGGCAAAACGCGCGCGGTCGTACCTATTTAGCCGCCGCGATTGTATATTCGAGCGATATTTCGAGCATATAATTAACAGATGATGCCGCCGCAACGTGCGAGAGCAATTAATCGTGCAGGCGTCACGCAACACGGGTGAACCGGCCTGATTAACCTCTCCGTTCGCGTCGAGGCGAAAACGTTGCATTTCTAACTATCAGAGAGACACACCAGGATGGCCGATTCGAGACTAATGGACTTCTGGAGCAATGAGCCGTTAGTAATTGATCGGAGCGTCAGGAGCGAGTTGTAAGCGAGTCGGTAAAGCGATGTCTACAATAAGACTTAAGACTTAAGAAAACTGACCAATCATAGTCGATTATTTATCTACGTGAGAAGAATAATCGATTGTTATTGATCAATTTTCTTAAATCTTAAGTCTTAAGTCTCATTGTAAACGACGCTTAAGGGGCTTTCTACAATAAGCCGTTAGTCACTACTCACATCATACTAACTAAGAATTGACCAATCATAGTCGAATATTTTTCTTACATTCAACTGTGATTGGTCAATTCTTACGATTTACGGCTTACGATCTGATATACGACGTATTGTAGACAGCCCCTTAAGACTGAGGGGTTTTCTACAATAAGCCGTTAGTCACTACTCATATCATACTAGTGATAAGTCAGAATTATAAGTCACAAATCTTAGGAAATTTGCATCCACAATAAGTCATTATTAGATCGTTGTATCATAACATTTCAGCCAATCAGGAGGATGACAGTTCTCAAGACAAACGATAAGATTATGTTTGCATGTTCTATGTTCATATTATGCTTGTACGTATTATGAAATGTTTATTGCTTTCATCCTTTTAATAGATGAGTTTGTTCAGTTTAAAGTATATTTCAATCTGATTATTTAGGTATACATACATATATATTAATTAACATTTTTCTTACTGTGATTTTTCATTGCCATCTTGTATTTTTTTTTCTTGTTTATTCATAAAGATTTGTTTATTTTTAGAGATTTGTATTTGTTCTTGAAAAATATAAAAGAATGGAAGAGGAAGATTTGTTACTGATTGTACTACTAATGCAATGTAGTATATATGTTTTATTTCTAAAATACTGACAATGAATCACTCGGGCCCCGGACATCCACCTCAGTGAGATGGCTCGCGCGCGAATCCTCTCGATGACACGATAATTTTCACTATATAATTTTCACTTTTAAGTTATATGAAGTTAATTGTCTCATAAAAATGGCAAATACATTTCCTTTTTGATTGGTCAGTCATAATGTGATTTTAAGTTCTAAATCGGAAGAGATGGAATTTGGCCATCTCCACTCACAATCAGTCAGACTACTTATAATCATCTTATAACATACTACTGACTGGCTTTAAATATATATTTATTATATATAGTATATTAATATATATTATAATATATAGTTATTATATATATATATATATAATAACTAGATTCTGACTTTTACTTTATGACTAATGGCTTATTGTAGACAGCCTCTATAAGTGTGCCTTAAGTCAGTATTATAATAAGTCAGTAATCAATACATACACACACACACACACACACACACACACACACACACACACACACCCACACACACCCACACACACATCCACACACACAAAGCGACTGTGTAAAAATGGCCAAATTTTACGTTTCTTATTTAAAACTTATTGTTAGATCGACTCTGACCTCTGATCTATTACTATTATTACTAATACGACTTATTGAAGAAATAATCCGCAAAAGAGCGAGATTACAGACTCTTGCATAAAGCATCTCGCGTGAACCAATTATAGAGAATCGACCAATCGGCGTCTTTTGTTTTTATACCCGGGATTGCTCTTATCGAAATTTAATACCAAAAGTGCCAAATAATTACATATTTTGAGATTTTTGAGTATTAAACACATTGTTTGTTTGTTTTTAGTATTTAAGGTAAATAATTATTTAAAGGTGATTGATTCTTTCATGCCTCATACATTGTGCAAAAATCTATGCTCTTGCTCAAAAAGTTATGAAGAAAACATCTCGTTCGGTTAACTTTCATATTTGAGTAACATATTTATTTCAATGATCTGTATTGTAGGATACAAATAAAAGGTATCAATGTCGATATTACACGATTGCGTTTTATCTCTTGTAAAATAATGTTCTGAGATAATTCTCCATGTATATTTATGTAATACGAAACGGATACGATTGGTGGACCGGATACACGTTACAAAAATTGCTTACAAAAACAGGGGATAAAAGTTAATTCGAACACGGCCGTGTTCTTGCACGAGACACGATCGAGCATCTAAGTGTATTTTCTTTCTTAATTCATTTCTTCTCGTTATCCGAACTTTCGGGAGGGTTCAGATCCCGCGTGAGGATTGCCGGATCTGCAGGAAATACGATACAAACGAGACTGTAATCGTACTGTGTATCAAAAAAGAAAGGCGGGGGGGGCAAGTTTGCAGCCACATCGCGCAGGGAGATAATATTAATAATTCATAAGACGCCCGGTGTGACTTCCCAAACACAGAAATTGAGGCAGTTGTGGAAGTTTCGGGCGAAGTTGACTGTTAATCTATGTTTGGATATGAGATTTGGATTTACGCTTGACACATTTCCGTAATAGCTGAGAAAACGCCAAATGATTAAATATTATTACGTTTTTCAACCGCCGGCGTTAATGAGTGTCCGAGTAGGCCGTGACCCGGCCGTGGCCGCCTGATTTTACAAAGGTTCTCTCGTTTGACTCTCGGGGGGGGGG
>NW_012026787.1:1424825-1428226 GCF_000956235.1 Wasmannia auropunctata | reverse complement strand
GGGAAGAGGGGGAGGGCTGGTGTACGCGCAAAAAGTTCGTTAACGTTACAACGCGTGACGTTACAAATGATATTGCGCGCTCCGTATAACTGTTACCTGATATGGTGAAAAGAGTTAGTAACGGGGGGGAGGGGAGGAAGAAAACGTAAATCTCTCGTATTTCCCTCGCGTGCGTGAACGTGCGTGCAATTTGTACGTCGAATTGGAACCGTAATGACACCTCGGGAAAGAATAATAGCGTGTCGGCTGACAATTATCGATTCGTACTTTGAACTGTATCGCACAAAAAAAAAAAGAAAAGAAAAAAGATCGGCTAATTAACGCTCGTGCGATCTATGAGCGCGCGCGCGCGCGCCGTGAAACGAAAACGAGATTTGCGTAAGCAAGCGAGGAAGTATATACGCGGAGTGTAGTGTATACGGCTTAAAGCGAACTCCTTGCCGATAGTTAATTATTGGCGGGCAGAACTGATTTGCAAGTACGTCGTTTATAATCCACTTAAGCTCTAATCGAATCCCGGCTAGTCTCGGGGACAACGGATAGACGTGGCTTCCATAGCCGACGTCGGTCGCATAGTCGATCCACCGGCATTGCGCATAATTACGCGCTCCGTTTACAATCCTCCGTGCGTTATACATTATACTACGAGAGACGTATTTCGAAGATAAAATCGAGAAATAAAAATGTTTCGTAATGAATATCAAAGTAAAACTGCCCAGCAAGCACAAATTACAACCGCAATATTACAGCAACATTGCAGTTATAATCTGTATTTACTGGGTGACTTTTCACTTATTTATCCACATAATCTCCAAGCAGTTTTACGAGTCCTCCATCAAATACTAATAAGATTTCCTTGTTTCTTCACTTTTTCAAACTTCTCTCGTACGTTATATAATATTACACTTTGCCGAGAAGCGCCTCGGCGAGAAACAATCGGCGTAGAACGCCGGGATCTCCAAACTTCTCGAGCGTGTCGGTTGGCAACTTTAAGACCCAAAGGATTATTATACTCGGATAATCGGATCTCGTCCAAGCAGACGGAAGAATCTGTCTGCGGCGAAAGAGAAACGTACGAACGCGGAAGAGGAGCCGGAGACTAGAAAGGGCGGTTCCGCAGGTCTCGTCTCTGTTAAATCGAAGATTGGAAGTCATTGTCGCGCGGGCGAGCGCGACAAACCGAGCTTTTGGTAAGTAAGTATTCCATGCCTGGGTCGTCTTTCGAGTTTCGAACGCCAAAAAGGGAAAGGAAGAGATTCCATTGTCGAAAGGTACGCGGATATCTTTAAAATTCAAGTCGGTTCGAGTCCAACAGCGTATTGTCACTTTGGGTGTGCCGGGTGTGTCTAGAGACCCTATAAGAAGAGACTCGCCAACTCGTCACATGATTGCTTAGTGAACTCCGATTGGCTGGAGTTTGGATCGCACAACTGTATTCCGACCAATTAAAATAGGATATAGTGTGATTTCATGAAACACAATTGTGCGATCCGAACCCCAGCCAATCAGAGCCTGACGAGTTGGCGAATGCCGAGTCTCTTCTTATAGGATCTCTAGTGCCGTCCCATCCGTAACTGCTCGATAAACTCGTTACGATTACGCGGGACTCCGCGGGAGTAGCGCGGAGAAGACGATGCATAAACGATCGTGATATTTCGATTCGTCCGCGCGCACAGCTTAATGGATCCGTGGCGTGCCCGTGGTGGGCGCTGTGTAACGAGAATGAGAGAATGCGCGGAGAGACGCAGTACCGCAAAAAAATCGTGCGGTTGAGCATAAAACGCGGGAGTGGCCGATACACAACGGGTGGAACCCCCTCGATTTTCTATTTTTTGCATAATTCCATTACGCGCATACGCACCCGCTCTTTATTCGTATGATATAATAATTCCGTTATGCGAAAACCGTAAATCGTTTTTGCGCATTAATCGCGACGATGAAAAAAAAAATATATATATATATACATATAAAAAGAAAAATATTTCAACGTCGGATCGTACGAATTTTTCACCACGCGCTCTCTTCGAATAACATCTCTTTCACATTAAAGTGCAGTAAAGTAAATTAAACGAAATACAAAACTGTATACATGTACCTACGTATCGCAACGCTGATGCGCGCCAAGTTCGAGCAAAGTTTTCGGTTCGGAAATACACTCGAGAATTGCGGATGGAATGACGGCGCTCATTACAAACTTTTAAATTATCCCACGCGCGGAGAGAAAGAGAGGGGGAGAGAGAGAGAGAGAGAGAGAGAGAGGGAGAGAGAGAGAAAGAGGAACGGGAAGAATCTCTAACGTTATCGCTATTCATGAAAACTATCGATTCATCAGCGTCCATTCACTTCTCTTCTCGCTCCGATGTTACATACACAAATCTCTTTTGACTTTCAACATCGGTCATATATCGCGGGCGTTTTACGATAAAAATATTCGCGGTCGCATCACAAAAATCCTACCGTGTTCTTAAGGTAATCTCGCGTCGGAGAACCATATATTACAAACAATAGAGATATTCCCGAGTTCCGAACAAGGCCGTACGGTCTCTCTGCCCCGGTATTCTTTCCAGTAAGTTCAATTCCATTTTCCCTCGCTGGCAGACGATTTTGACGCCGGAATTCTTTTAATTCGCGTTCGTTTCTATTCGTCTCGCGTTTACTCTCGTCTTGAATTATCTATTACATTTCTGTTACGACATTTCCTCTCCTGACTCGCACATTCCATCTCGTAGAATTTCTCCCGGTCTCGGGGATAAGGAAGCGTGAGCCCGAGCTGCTTGTTCTCTCTCGCGTTATACTTCGCGAGATTCACATCCTGTCTAAAATTCTCTAATAAGTGTTCGCATTAGGTAGATCAGAGTCAAAAGCGGAGTTAAAGAATTTTAACCTTTTCACTGTTGCACGCGTATCGTGTATACATTCTTTTAACACTCCGTATATTTTTAGCTTTAAAATATACCGACAAAAAATATAGTTGAAATAATCATAATTTAATTATAATTTATAGTGAATTTCGGGACCAACTATAAAATTATAATTAATTTAACCATGCAAATTATAGCTGCTTTAACAATGCATTATCTATGTGTATGGTTATACATTACGATTGATATTATTTTTTCGTTTACTTATTTTTTAGTTATTATTACAATATAAATAGTAAGCAATTAAATGTTAAGAAAATAGTTATACATACTACAATTGCAATTGCATTCACTACATAAAAATATTGATTTCATATGTCATATACAGGGTGGGCCATTTTAATTGATCCACCCAAATATCTCCTAAAATAAGCGCTATACAACAAAATTGTTTAAACAAAAGTTGTTCAGGACAATGGGAGTCATCTTTCTGCATTATTGGTTTTGACATTGAGGTCAATTTTCAAGGTTATTTGAAGG
>NW_012026787.1:1423375-1424805 GCF_000956235.1 Wasmannia auropunctata | reverse complement strand
TGCTCTTCCGATCTTTTCCAAAATACATAAATAAAATATTTTTTTATGAAATAAATCTTGAGTTATGAAGCTTGAAAGTTGGAGTACTGTCGGCATTAGCATCATCCAAGGTGTCCAAACACTAGCTGAACTAGAAATATTAATATTTGAAATTATTACAATTTATAATAAAATGTTTTCATATTTGGTAGAACTATACATATAAGATTATTATTACTAATTATAGTAATAATAACTATAAAAATAGTGCTCCTAATCATAATTTTTTTGCCATGCAATTATAGTAACAAATAATATACAAAATATTTTTCTCTCAGTGTAGAGATATGAGGTGCGTAAATCAATTAATTTTACTATCAGAAAACAGCCTCGGAATATCTTAACAACAAATAAAAGCGAGAGATCGCCGAGCGAAAATTCGTCATTGACCAGCGAGGAAATCATAAACTCACCGCAGACTGTTTCGGTTACACAGAATTGCACTTCGAATATCATCTCCTTACAAAATATTAAATTCCAACGATTTTCCAACCTCAGCATAAAGCCAACGCTGAAAAGGTTAATGCCGGCTCTTCACGAATCGATCCTCCCCTCGCGTTCGCCCCCCATTGTATTTTCAAGTATCGAGCAAGCCCGCATTTTTTTTTCCACCACAAGTGAATAAGTCGCGACTTAGGTAGGTACTACTATGGCGTCGTTTTCCGCTTTCGGTGAACGGCTACCCGGAAAGCGCGTTCCTGGAAATGCGCTCTATGTACGGGAGAAAACCCGCATAGGAATATCCACATCTCTCTCTCTCTCTCTCTCTCTCTCTCTCTCTCTCTCTCTCTTTCCTCTCTCTTTCTCTTTCTCTCTCTCGAATCCCAGGGACCGAGGCTAATTTCTTCTTGTCCGCTATAACTCTAATGTGTCCTCCCCACTCCTGCCCGTCCGAGTTACGTTTACATTATATTACACCCCAGTAGCTTGATCCCTTATTTCTCATGAAACATTCACCGGGGCGATTGTCGTGATGCTCTCGCATTCGCGTTTTTCATAGTTGCGCGCGCGTGATCTTATTCTTCTTCATAAGTGCATACATAAAAGCCAACGTAAACGTCCACTGCGGATGTCCGGGTTGATCGGCGAACAAAGTATCTCCAACGGGGGTTTCAGCATTATATTTCGCGTCGCGTCAAACGAAGCGACTGACGGGCGGGTGTTGTTACTTAATAAAAATTTCTCCACGATCCACCCGCACGCACGGTTTTTAAACCTCCACGAAAATCACCTTCCCTCTCGCGCGCTTCCCATCTTTTCTTTCGCGCGCAAGTTCTAAGTCCCCTAAATCCCCGCGGGCAGAGCTCACATAGAAATAACGAGATACGACCTTTCCGAGTTAATTTCGAGCTAATTTTTTCCTCGCTTTTCGTTGCCTCTTCTCTTGACCC
>NW_012026787.1:1414153-1423355 GCF_000956235.1 Wasmannia auropunctata | reverse complement strand
CTCCTTTCTCTCTCTCTCTTTCTCTTTTTTCGCTTCTGTTCATTTTCTCCGCCATTTTCTTCCCTTCTTCGGTCAATGACCGTGAAGAGAATACCGCGAAAACTCGCCGTAAAACGAAAGCGAACGGCGTTAAATCGCCCGTAAAAATTCCAATAGTAATTGGCCCCCTAAACTATTCTCAGCACTTCTTGACTTTCTGATGCCGTCGTCTTTAAATCTCTTCCTACACTCGTACTTTTGTTTTTAATGAAAACAGCGCGTTGCGATACTCTCGGCCAAAGTTTCTTTCAGCGCGGAGCTTAGCGTTGCGATATATTACTCGTTACAGAGCTGATAAACAATAATTGTTTTCACTATTTGCAACAATTACGGCAATTATAAAGAACACCATACATATTGAAATTGTTTATTAACACAAGATGTATTCATGTCAGTGGCGGCGTCGAGGTGCAACGGATATATCCTGAGTTTTAAGAAAAGAGAAAAGCGCACGCAAAGGGAAGGAGGACTCCCACTTTCCTCGAAGATCGAAACGGGCTTTAAGGTCTTCCTAAGTCTTTTCTTCGCTCGCCGCCGCCGTCGCCGCTATCGACAGCGAAAAGAGGCTGATCGCCGGCGGAGGAGGGGCGGGTTAGTTTTCCTCGGTCACCCGCACGAAAATGAGTTCCATTCCTCGATTTATCGACAAGACGGGGCCGATCGATCCGACCCTAGCCGAGACCTCCAGTCTCAAAGCTTGTTCGCGCCGCGGTTAAAATCCGCCTCGGAATTTCGGGACTTGCTGCTACTTGCTCTCCTCGGCTTCGGCTTCGGCTCATGGTAGCAATTCCTCAAAGCGAGAGGTCTAACAATCAAGCGTAATCCGGCTTTATCCGATTCATCCGTTTTCTCCCTTTTTTCAGATTTCTCCTTTTTTTATGATAAATAATTCTCCCGATCAACAACGACACGCGCACGCATGCACTTTTACATTTTATTCTAATCACGAGTTTAAGGCGATGCTGGAAGGTCGGCCAAATTTGTACGAGATCGATAAAACAGTCTGTTCAATTTCAATAATATCTCTAAATGAATTTCTCAGAATATTTTCTGTCTCACTCAAACATGAACATTGTCCTTACCTAACTTATTGAAGCGCCATCTTTTACAAAATCTGGTATTTACTACTAGACGCAATTTATGCTTTGCTTTCACCATTCTGCATCCATATTTTGCATGCACATGTGCATAATCTTCTCAAGTAAATTTTTTTTTCTATAGGCTTTTATTTTAGTTCTAACAATTCAGCGTTGTTCTTTCAGTGTTGTCCGCACAGTGGCATACTTTCGATTTGCACATATAAACTGTAGAATTTTCATATTAATCAAATGTTGTCATGAATTGACTGCATCCGATTAGTGCAGATATAAATAATAATTGTAACATTTAATGAAATTTGTAATTTTTAAGCATTCTGAGCATCAAATATACCATGCCACCCTCCATTAAACATATGTACTTTTATTATATACAAGAATTTTGCAATTTTGTTAAGCCAATTCGAAGAAAGTTACGTGACTAATCGGTAATCCAGGATCGCCTGCACATTCACACCGTCATTGCGGGGGTTTCTTCACAAATATCGTTGAAATTTCGAGAGACGTTACTAGATGCAGTAAAGCAAATAAGCTTTCGAGCCTACCAGCCTCAATTTCTGCATTTTTCACCCCAGCCGGGGGCGATTCTTTTACTATAAGATTTAGGATGATTCACTTTGCCTGTATACTTGCGTCGTCTTACATCGACCGCCGCTCCAATTCCGTTATAGTTCCTATCTTCGATCCCGTGCATACGCAACACACGTCCGTGTCGTCCGACGTTTTCCGATATCCCGACACGATATAAGTACAAGTCCGCGCGCGCGTCGATATTTGCTGCAGTATAAGTATCGCAAACTACATCCGTGATCGCATCACCGACACTGCGATAATCGGATCCGATTCCGGAAGGGAAGAGGGATATCGCGTTGCTTATTTTCAAACTTATTTTTCGAGGTAACAACGTTCTTTGTGTCGGGTCTTTATATGCGACCGGTAAATACCGCGCGCGTGGTGGCGCGTGCTGTGCTCGCGAATAATCGGATATTCGATGTTTCCGACGAAAGCGGTATACGCTCCCGAGAGCAATGTATCGATGGTAGCCGCCCGTCCCGTCATGGAGATACACAAACCGGTAGGTTCGCCGCGATTGACAATACCCCTCTTTTTTTTTTGACAATAAGCTTAGCCACGTGCTACATTTTCGGTTGACGATTCTGACTGGCGACCATTATAGTGCCATTTTTCATTTTTCGCTCTACGGACGAGCAGATTCAAGTGCGATTTCGGTACCACTTTCAGGTAAATATAATACAGAATCGTTCCAATTCGACGATCCAAATATAACGCGTAGAAAAGAATTTGTTTTACGTTATACGCTATTACATAGCAAATGTAGTCACTTATATACGGATAAAATAGCTTTGTTACATGAATATTAATTTCATTTGCTGAATTCACAAATTATTTATATACAAGAGAGTTTATTAAATTCTTATTTTATCATTGAAACAAATAAAGTTTGCCGCAGTAAAATATATTCGGTAAAGGTAAACTATTTTTATGTTTAACTAGTAATGGACTAAACGGTTATTTTTACTAAACTTATAATGGTAACTATTACTTTAAAATACCAATTATTTAAACAGTTATTCGGTTAAATGGTTGTCATCAATTTACCACAATACTGTTGCAAATTGTAATTTAACTGATTGCGGAGTTCAACAAAAAATGACTTTTGTTCGAACATCAGAATGAGACTAGTTTCATTTCCTGTTGTTTTTTGGACGCTGAATATGAATTCGCTTGTTAAATTGCTCCGCTATAATTTCGAGAAAATTACAGTTAAATTTGCAAAAGGGTTATTTTGTCATATTTTGTCTTATTATAACTACGATATGTGACGTGTGCTGGAGAAGTTTTATTGCAATCAAAAATTAAGTATGTATAGTTAGAACTTTCAGCTTTTGGAAAAAGGAATTTGGAAAAAGAAATTTTTTTGTGTTGGTTATGGTAAATAAGATATCATTAAATATAGAATCTATTACGGAAAAGTGTGAATTGGATCATTGACGATCATTTACCCAAATAGCTTTCAATTCTGTTTATTTAACGATTAACTATGTCATCGATTAAACAGTTGATTAGACTTTTAAACATCATTACTGTTGTAAAATTGAGACTTGATGAAAAATAACCGTTTACTATTATTCCGTTAACTATTATTCTTCAAATTTGTTAATAGTTACTAAAGTTATAAATTCCGATAACCGTTACTCGCACTAACAGATAACAAAATAAAGCCCATCACTACATTCAATTGCAATTTTTTTATGAAAAAATTTCTTCTCTCTTACTTTCTTGGATTTTTTCACTTTATCAATAAAATAACTTTTATTTGATATATAATTAGTTACGGAAAAATCACAGCGGACGCAGATCTGCGCCAAATGCAGTGTGCTGCGCCAACAATGATTCTTCAGACGACAATTATGCTGCCTGCTGCTTTATTATCATTACTGTTCTTGCCGTGAATATCGATCGGGACAGTCTCGTGAGTGGTACAAACCTCTCACGAGGTCGACACGCGGGCTGCCTCATGCCGATCCGCAACGAAAAGGTTGACCTCGCGAACGGAGCTATACACGGTCGCCGGTATTCGCGTCGCCATCAAAGAAGCCATCTGGACGTAAAAGTAGTAGAAAATTTGCTGTTTACGACATCACACAGGCGAAGGAAAGCTCCACTGGAGATGCGGGGTTTCTTCTCTCTCGACGAGCGCGAATACTTGTACGAGGAGGTTCCCCTCACCACACTCTCGTCTTTCCTCGTCCTTCCCCTCTTTCGTCCTTGACGTAATATCGTCGTTACGACGCGCGTAATCGTACAAAAGATCGCATTCTCGTTGGTGTACCCGCGATCACAATACCGTGAGAGAGACTGGGAAAAAAGGTAGAAGAAAATTCAGATGAAAATCAGAGCGGGATTTAGCTGTGACCTTGCTACGCGAAATCTCATCTCCGCGAAAGCGTGTCGACGCTCGAACGTGAAATCGTGGATGTAAAATCCCTGGTACGAAAATTTCGATTCTAACGACGGTAAACACAATCAATTGAGTACCGCGCGCGGGAGAGAGAACGGGGCGGGATTTGAAGAAGCGATGCGTGTAGCGTCGACACGCGAACGAACGGAGTTCGATTTTTACGCAACGCACAGGTGAATTTAGCGTGGCTTTATGGCGACAAAAAGAAAGGGAGAAAAAGAGAGAGAAAAATTGAAATTTATGCGATATAGCTGTATAATTCAGCGGAAGCTAAAATTCGTTTTGCGGGGAAAATCAAAACCGTCGGTCTATTAGATATCGCCGAACCGTGTCCTTCCGTTATCTCGTCCTGCGGAACATCAAAAATATATATATTTTTTTGTTGGAAGCCGAAAGAGGTTTTCTCGTCGCTTGACGCCGTGAGCGCACATTTAACACGTTCTTGGGGGGAAATACGGTATGTCCGCAACGATATTTTACGCGCGAAAATAATTCGATATCGGTAAACGTAAGTTTAGAAAAATGTTACGCTTACCGCTCGCGACCCCCCCTGCGGGCGTTTTAGCGCACAAGCATGTGCCCTCCCCCTCCTCTCCTCCTCTGACCCCCATTATTATAAACGAGTACGAGATCACATTCGACTGATCGATAACGCTTTCGCTTGGCTCCGGAGACACCGTGTCCTCCCGTGTGTCGCGTGATTTTTCCTTACCAGATACCTCGGGTCAACCTCCCTTTTGACACACAAATATCTCCCGCAAAAAAATATCTCATGCTGCGCGCGCGGTATTTTTCGTTACATATCCCCTCCCCGCCCGATACAGGCAAATACGATAGATCGACGATTCTAATAACACGATAGATTCGCGTTTGTTCTGTTTGCACGTAGAAAACGGGGGGAGAAAAAAAAACGCTGATGGCTGCGACCCAAAAACAAGATGCGAAGTAGCATCCACATATCGCAGCGGTTTTGAATATCGAAGGATCGAACGATTTTCTCTCTACCCGCACACTGCACGAGTCTCTGCGGTGAATCTCTGCAGACTCGAGTGAATTAACTTGAACGTATGTCACCAATACACAATATTCAGATGCCATGCAAAAAAAAAAGATTTTAACAAACACGTTTCAACTATAAACGTATTACGCGAAAAATTTTATTTACATATAACGCTATATCAAAATGATTCTATTAATCAAAACATTGTCTCGTCACATCCGCTTGTTTTTTATCCCTTTTTCTCCCTTTTCTGCTTCTTTTTTTTTATTTTATTAACTTGCTATTAGAAACAGACACACTTGTAAACATAAATATACCCAATTGTAGGGTTGGAAATAACGCGTTACTTGTAACGCCGTTACCATTACCGTTATCTCTTTTTTTTCCGGTAACAACCGATACTTTTTCCGTCTGTAACAGTAACGGTAATGATCGTTACATTTTTACAGTAATGGTAACGAATTCAACCGTTGAGTATGTTACACACTTTCAGCATTACTTCAGTTCCCAATTATCTTTATATCCATTCAATAGATCGTACTACTTTTGATTGGATAAAAATATTCTATTTAAATATTGAAAAATATTTACTTTATAACTTGGACTTTATATTTATATACTTTATATCTTAGGCTGCATTTCGATAGCCAGTACTGAAAATCTATAGTATATATATGTAACATGAACTATTGATTTTCATTATTAGGAGTAAATATTGGAATGCTCTTAATAACGACGTCAATATTTAAAAACAACAAAAACTGTTGATGAAATTAGCATTTGTGAATTACAGTCTAAATTCTTAAAGACAAATATATTAAAAAATGAAAATAATAATGTAAGGAATTACATAGAAAATGTTTTACATAAATGTAATATAAAGAAAAGCTTACCACTATTAATTATATGATTATTACTATTATGATTATTATTCATTATTATGATTATATGATTATTACGTTTAATTTGATTATTAAATAATGTAATTTTAAAATCTATTACTTAATATCAAATATATAATTTTAAAATTTAATATCTTATTTTTTAGTTAAAAAAAAAATAACAAAAAAAAAATAATTCGTTACTTTTTAAAATGAATAATGCAAACAAATTACTTTTTACAAAAAAATAACAGTAACGCGTTATTTTTATAAAATAACGTTCCAATTTAGACAACTTATAATGTAAATGTACCACAATTATTTTTAATTAATGCGCACACGTAAAATTTTGTACTTAATGTATTTATCTATCATATATTATATGGCATAGACAGTTCAATTGTTCTAAGCAATTGATATTAACAACTATTTCTGAGAAAATTTAACGAAAGGATACAGTTATAAATATTTACGTTTTGAAAACAGCATTTATATAAGTATTTTAAGCAAACATTTTAACAGGTCTTTCCGGCGCTATTACCACATGGACCCTCTACAAGGTTAAACGGATACGTGAGAGAGAGGAGACGTGAGCTTGATCTCGGCAGTAGATCACCGTGCCTGCGGTGACATTTTTAGATTATCGCAATATGGGGAGGCTGGGTGTAGGGCAAACCGTGAACGTCATGAACGCTTAGCGCGTCAACAGGTAGGATTCTCCTTCTTTCTACCTGCTCGACTCCATTTTTCCTGAGTCCTCGCAAATTCATTCCGATTATTTCATTTGTCTCGTGACTCGCAGATGACTTATTCACATTGGCCGCAGAATCGAAAGGTGAAAAATATCGGCTTGTTTCTACTTCATTACACTAATACGACTATTATATATCTATTTTAAAGCTAAAAGGATGCCAGTCTTCTCAGTTAAGTGTATGTTCATATATTTATGAAAAAATTTAATTTAATTTAATTTATTGTATAGTGTTGCAAAATTAAAAGATATACAAAGTATGGAAATACACAAAGAGATGCAATGAGGCACCAGCAACGCTGCAGCTACAAAGCCTATCAGAAAATATAATATAGTAGTTAAGTAATATAATATAGTTGAATGAGACGATATGTGACACATAATTACTTAATTATATTAAAATATATTTGTTCACAATCATTAACATATTGCGCTCATATGAAAAATACACAAGCACACACGGAGCATACGTGATATGAAAATATGACAAAAGAGACGAAACAAAAGAGAGTCAAAATGACAAAATTATGCTATATATAGAATATATAGATCAAGCAATAAGAGCTCGAAATTCTTATTGAATGCAATAAAATTGGTCATTGCGGCGTGAAAAATAGATAAAGAAGAGGCAGATGTGGAAGAAGATAACATTTTAAAATACTTGACCGCAGTGTAAGAGAAATTATCATGTTTATTCCCTTACAATGTATTTATTAATTTTTTCTCAATACTGAAAATAATGATTTTGTTAAAACTGAGTGAGAAAAGTGGCAGAGAGAGAGAGAGAGAGAGAGAGAGAGAGAGAGAGAGAACTGTTGGCCATACATCTATCGCCGGTAGTTGACTAAAATGATAAAAGGCTTGAAAACGTTGAGTACAACGAAATTCATATTTACCTACCATTTGCGTCCGTATTTTCCTCGTTTTGTAATCCGCTTAGCGATAATTTCGTTGATCTTCCAATTGCGATTAATGTTTGCTCGTTTGAAATATTAATAACATCTATTAATACAAAAAGCGAACGGGAATTTATAAACGGCGCGTTCGAAAGTGGGATCGCGCGCGCGTGATGTTTAATCCGAGATATTCCGTAATGATAATGCACACCTCGCACCGCCTTTTTCCTTCGGTCTCTCGCGCACTCACGCGACGTGCGCTTCGCCACGTATATGCGTCTTCCGCGGAGGACATACGGCGGCTTGGGATAAGAGGGTAGGTGGATAGAATAGAGGATAGGATAAGGTAAAGTAGATAGGTAGGTTGGTGTACGCGTAGAAGGGTGGGTAGGTGGTAGGTAGGGTCACGCTTCGTCTGGTCCTCCGTGAGATTGCACACCGTGACCAACAAAGTACCACGGTTTACGGGATATAACTCGCCAAGCGGTTGGAGAGGGTAGAGCGAGACTGGGCGAGCGAGCGGTAGAGAGAGCGGCGGATACGGAAAGAGGAAGCGCGAGGAGGTAAGAAAGTCGGAGGAACTGAAACACAGCGCGGAGCTCTATCGCGGAACAGGGACGGAACGGATGGATCTCGCAAGCGCGCGCAAGCGAGAGAGCAACGCGATTAAAAGGTCGCGTTGTCCCGCGCGCAAAAAAAAAAGAGAGAGAGTGGACGAGAGATCGGCGGAGAGGTCGGTGAGAGAATAAGGAAATGTAAGAACAAAAAAAATGGAGAGGTGGAAGGAAACGAAGAGGCTAGCGCGAGGCGTTATAGGAACGATGAAGCGAGGATACAAAGAAAGTTTTGGGGGTTTGGAAAGAAGGGCTTGGAAGAAAGATGATAAAATGGAAAAGAGAATGCGAAGAGAACGGTAAGGATGATTGCGTTATGTCTAAGAAATCTGAAATTATAAACATGGCGTGATATTTTTACCGTCTCTCGGAGAGCGAGCAACGAGATAGAGGAGGCGGAAAGACGTAGAACAGTCGGGAAGTTGAAAAATCTGAGCAACATAAAGAAAAGCACGAGCGAGAGATAGAAAGGAAAGAGAGACGGTCGGTGTGGATCGAAAGGGAGGAAGTAAAAAGGAGAAAGATATTAGAACCTTACCGCCTTGTGTACAGTCGTTCCGATAACAATAGTGGTGATGCTTCTCGCGGCTTCTCAAGGGGGGAGACCCGAGCTTTAAAGCATTCCGTTTGCGAGTGCTTTTCTTGTACCCCCTCCGTATCAGACTCGGTCAAATTCAACTGCGGTCAAAGAGAATGCAATGCCGTGCCGGTGGTGGCTGGCCGATGTATATCTATCGATGTATGTATATGTCTCTCCATATACGAAGTTAAAAGTATCTTCCGTGCCGGCTTGCAAACCAACCCAAACGATACGATCGTTCATTCGGCACGCTATCCGAATAGTTGGAAAAAATAAAGGGTATAAAAATGCATCCGACGTCACACAGAAAATATATATCCGCGATATACATTGTAGACCTCTCTCTCTCTCTCTCTCTCTC
>NW_012026787.1:1413319-1414024 GCF_000956235.1 Wasmannia auropunctata | reverse complement strand
GGGATAAGACATATTTAGATTTTGTAATATACATATACAGACAGAGTATATATTACAGGACAAAAAAAGCACGTAATTACAAGCCTAAAACTGTTCAAGATATTGAAATTTTGTAGTATTAATTTTGAAATATAATTTTGTAATAACTGATTCTAGAAAAATAAAACTATGTTCTTTGGAAGTATGTTTCTTTTTTTCCTTTATATTTCCGTTCTCTTTCTACAAGCAATTAAAAAATGATAATTTTTGAGTTATGTTAATGTTGTAACAAATAAGCGATATTTTTTAAAAATACTGAATATGATTTATCTTGCTCTCAATTAAAAAAACGAAGGTAAAATTATATATTATGAAAGATAACATTATTCTTTATCATTGCAAGTATACATACGCTTTCTTCCCACATACACGCACGTACAGGCAATGTTTTTGTTATTAAAATTATTTATAATTTATCTATAATAAATCATGCAAAATTATGTATTAAGAAAGATAGAATTTTATTTTTTCATATTATATCGATGAATGTATTATTACATCAATGACAATCCATTTTTGTGTACATTGGAATATCAATATTAATAAGCTAGTTAATTATAAATTGTATTTGCACAATAAATTGCACGTATTGATACAAATATTAAATACGTAACAAACGTAATATGATTTAGTCTATTTTTGTATATTTTTTTCCTTCTGCTTTCC
>NW_012026787.1:1410942-1413299 GCF_000956235.1 Wasmannia auropunctata | reverse complement strand
CTCCCTCTCCCTCCCTCCCTCCCTCCCTCCCTCCCTCTTCTCCCTTCCTCCTCCATCTCTTTCCCTTTCTATCTCTTTTTCCCTCTTTCTTTTTTCTTCATTTCTTTCTCTACACTTGAGATATAAATTATACCAACACCACTTTCCGCGGCATCCGAAAAGCTATTGATATCACAAATTCCAATATGAAATAGGACAAACGTAGAGCAAACGAGTAGCTTATATATCTTCCGATCCCCGACTATTCGAGTTTGGCCGAGCGCCTCTTAACAAGCGGAGCTTCATCTTAAGGAACATTAATTTGATCCTGAAACGGAATGATGGCAACGAACAAACGGGGAATAAAATAAACAGAGGCGAAAAAGCGAAAATGTCGCCTATCGAGGGGAGTAGATCGGAGATTTAATTAATTCAATTAAACGCGCGCTTCAGGCTTTAATGTATTTACAAACTTTGAGAAACTTATGATCGACCGTGAGAGATGCACCGGCGTTAATTAAAACTGCGCTAACGAAATCGTTAACCTCAATTAACACGTACATAGTATATATATAAGGCGATTCTAAAATGGAACACGTTAAGAGCCATTCTTCCCGACGACTTCGTTTTTTTTTATTAATCTCTTCTTCTCCGACTCTCTGCTTTGTCTTACATAATATGTCTCGCGACTTTTTATATAATCCTCATATAATAGTTGAGATTATTTAAAAAAATTAGCCGTTTTAACCCTTTAAACTTGATGTTTCTTAATTATTCGACATTTTATCATTATCAAAATGTGTTTCTTCGTTATTTTATCATTAGAAAAAGATGTATTACAAGAAACTGTTTTAAAGCAATTTGTTTTTCCCACGAGATATTATAAATCTATCATATACAATTTGAAATATAGTTGAACTTTGATAACTCAAGGGAACAAAAAAATCCTTCGAGTTAGAGAGTTTTCGACTTATCGAAATTCGAATAAAAAAGGGTTAACATGTAAAAATTCGACTTAATTTTTCGATTATAATGGCTTTTAGCGGGAAAAAAATCAATATTTAATAGTGAATTATTTATTGCGTACATATAATAAATGTAATCATAAAACAAAATACCAGGCTATTACTCATGATTACACATAGCTAAGGGAAGGGGAGGGAAACAAATGGTGTCACTTTAAATTTCTCCTCTTTCCCGCGTCTATTTTACCACTACTCGTTAATAGAAAGTTAGTTTTAGTTTTCAAGCATCTAATTATCTTCTGAAAAAGCTGTAAAAATCGAAAGCCAAATAGTATATCTAGCGGAGAAGTTTAAAAATTTTATATTCGTGAAATAAGATAAAATCTGGATTTTTTTTTGATATTTGAAGTTACATTTTCTTAATTGCTGAATCGTTAAATGAGATCTAACCTGTTTTATGTCATACGGTACCTTTTTCCTCTATTTTGATATAATTCCTATGCTCGTATATTAATTTTATTTCTCTTAGTAAAGTTTTAAAGGAACAAGTAGCTCCTGGGTAAATAATGACAAGTCAAAAAAAGCTTTTTTATAATATTTGAATATGATTTTTCTAATTTATTTGGGATAATGTGAGATTAGTTACAAGATAAGATCCAGAATAAATGTGATTTTTAATAAGAAACACTAGCAAATAATGTTACTACTATTATTTATCAATAAATAAAAATTTACATATGGCAGAGTACAGAAATTAATATAAATTAACTTATTTAATAACAATGTCAAAAGAAAGATCTATTAAGAGTTAAGAATTATGTATTTTGTAATTGTCCCATAGAGTGTCACTATATTTACCCATAGGGTGGGGCAAATAGTGACAAATTAATGTAGGTTTCAGTTTTTATGAAAATCTAGCCCGTATACATGACTTATGGAAACTCTAATTAAGCATTTTATATATTTGAAAGTGGAAAGTATTCTTTTATTGAAAAATCATATCTTGTAAACTTGAAATTAGCTTATAGGGAAGAGAGGAAAAAATCCGTCACTATTTGCCCCCCTCCTCTTCCCTTACAACTTCGAATTATAGAAGCAGCGACAATGGAAGTTCGACTTATAGAGGTAAACTTCGACATGTAGAGGTCTGGCTACTTTAAATTCGAGTTGCAGAGGTAAAATAACACATCTAAATATTTGACAACTAATTTGAGTTAAGGTAGGTTTTATAAATACAAAATTACCTTTTTAAAAAAAGAGGTAAAAAAAACGCCAAGTATACGCGTCCTCCGTACAAATGTTTCGCTATCAAAAATTAGCGCCAAAAATTTGAAGTTATTAGTAAAATAAAATAACTTTAAAAAATTAAAGTGATATATATATTACTTGTAGAAAAATAACATATTATAAAAT
>NW_012026787.1:1388566-1410922 GCF_000956235.1 Wasmannia auropunctata | reverse complement strand
TTTTCCCCCATTTTGACATAAAACTTGAAATATCTCTCTTAATATTCAACTTAGAAAAAAATAAAAACACTTTTATTACATAATATGACCCCAAGCAATCGACTAAGCCTATTAAAAATTTCGTCCACTTAGCCGTTTTTTAGATATGACCATCGTGCCTCCGCTCAACTCGATGATTGGGGTAAAGAGACACAGCTCGGTCTCACGACCCGTATGCACGCGCGCGCATACTTGGCGTGAGACACTACCGTGTCTCTTGATTTCGATTTATAGAGGTTTTCTGTAATAAAGTGGAAGAGAATAAAGAAATTTTTCGTTTTACAAAGGTTTTCAAGTTATAGAGGTTTGAGTTATCAAGATTTGTATTATGTATTGGATTGTTCTTGATTGCACTTTTTACCAAATTATTTAAGATAGTAAATAATTCTTTCCTTTAAAATGTATTTGTTGTCTGTCTATTTGTTGTACATATGTTAAATGTATTTTCAAAAAAGTATTTAAATTAATGAAAAGTAAAGGGCTGTGAGCCAAAGCACGATGTTTAATGCTCTAAGTAAAAATAACTTTTTAACCCGTAAAGGACACCTGGGTGCGAATTCGCACCCACAAAATTTTCAACTCGTGGGCATTTGAGAACATATGAATTTGGCGGTCTCCCCCCACTACGTGAATTATGTTTGTACTCTATTGTTTGAAGTAGAAAGGTCTCTAGGATCATTTGCGCCTTAGCCTTTACTTG
Source organism: Wasmannia auropunctata (assembly GCF_000956235.1). Taxonomy (NCBI): domain Eukaryota; kingdom Metazoa; phylum Arthropoda; class Insecta; order Hymenoptera; family Formicidae; genus Wasmannia; species Wasmannia auropunctata. Next base: position 1,410,183 of record NW_012026787.1, on the reverse strand, counting down.
AGGCACATTGAAAATTTGTTTGGGTGCAAATTCGCACTTACATTTTTACATACGTATGAAATTGGGGAGTACGAAAAAAGTGAAATTATTTATCTAATCGATCTAGAAGCGTCATTATACAAAATGTAAGTATTTTTCAATCAAGATTATTTATTGTATATAAGTGATAAAAATAATTATTCTTCTAAATTTTATGTAAATATAATATAAACATAATTATGTAAATAATACAAACATAATTATGTAAATAATATAAACATTATTTTTAAACCTCACATATTAATAAAATAATTGTTTATGCATTTATAACCATGTTTTATTAATTTTTTTACTTTCAAAAAAACCCAAACTACCCTCTACCAAGAAAAATATTTATTTATATTTTATTTTATTAAAACTATTTTTTACTTAAAATTCAATAAGGTTAGTGTCATTTTATTAAAAACTAAAAAAATGACAATTATTTATTGTAAAAATAATTTTCCCTGAAATGGCTTTATTTAACACGTAGTTTTTTTTGAAAATTACGATTATGTTTTTTTTTATTTAATATTACCAATTTATTTAATATTACCAAATTTAATATTACCAATCAATTGGTCAAAAAATTTACATTGGAAAACACGTTTTGCTTTAATTTTGCTTTTTATTTTCAAAAGATATAAAACTTTAAAAACGCTTGGTGCGAATTCGCATTCAAGTGTTCTTTTTGGATGCTCAAATGAGACGTAGCCTTTACGGGTTAATTATAATATAGTTAACAGACGTTTCGATCCAAAAGGATCATTCTCAATGTTAAGTAAAAAATTATCAATACATAATCTAAAAACAATATTCGGTTATCTTAACGGTTTAACCATATAAAAATAATATACAAACAAATACGGTCGTCTTAACGGTCTGACAATATAAAAATGTGAGTACTAATTATTACATTCTATACGAACTAGATTGAGGCGCAAATCTTCGAATTAGATGTATGTGAGTCCGCATAACAGTATATTACAGAGTGTATAACATCAATCTCTCCGATTTTATGACAGATACAGCTTAGACGGTTTAAATACATTATTTGGATATTCTGAAATATATTATACAATAAAATGAAGTTCATTCGGTAAAAGGAACGAAAAATAGAATTAAGTTTAGATTAAAATTAAATTACCTTGAGGGGACCGTGTCACACTTTATATAAATTATTATAATGGTTAGACAGTCAGTGGTAGTTCTACGTTTCTTTCGATGTAAGTCAAACTTTAGAGTCGTCTGTGTAATGTGAGCTAAGCATATAACGCCATCTCTATCTTTCAAGACAAGAGGAAGCGAAGAAGGGGAATAGTAGGGAGGAGGAAGGGAAAAACGAAAAAAAAACGGAAGGGTAAAGAACATAGATCATTAACGTGGTGATAATGAATTTAAAAGCGGAAGATACGTATCTGAAAGTAACTCTGTGTCACTCTGCTTATTAAAACCGTGTTTATGAACCATCTCGGAGATCAAACGTTTTTTATATGGCTTGCTATCGACAATCTTCACATCTGCCCACTCAAATTCATGACTGAATGTGGCACGATGATCAGAAATGACTGACAATCCGAATGTGCCGGATTTTTTATCAATATCTTGGCGATGTTTCTTTACTCTAGTACTAACAATAAGTTGTCTTTTCGTTTGACCTATATAAGTATAGCATTGCAATTCAGGCAAGCGATTTGGTACACTACGTCTCGATTTGCCATACGATCTAACGCATCCTTTCCGCATTTTATGAACTTATTTAAATTATTCGGAATGGAGAAAGGCTGTTTTAAGATAATTCAATCTTGTAGACATTGGTATGAAGAATTCACAAATAGTTAACATACGGGACGGTGAAAAACCGACTGTTTGACTTATTAATTTCTTTCTGACAAGCATAATCCTCGGTTTTAGAACAATGGAATTTTAACCTTGCGTTAACCCTAAAAGTACACACTGGAGGTCCCAGGATCCCCAGCTCAGTTTTCTCGGTTTGGCATTTCTGAAATTTGAAGGAGAGGGATTTGGAATATTGACGTAAAAAAAGTTTGGGATCTTCTCAGTAGGAAAACGTTTTGACGCGCGGCAATTGTCGCTCAACAACCCAGCAGTGAATGAGTGAACAGTTGAAGTGAGCGTGGGAGCCCCGGGACTGCTTGCAGTTTTGTTAAAAAATTAAAATATCGGATCGCCAAATTTTTTATTACTATTTCAAGTATGCCTTTTCCGAATTTTCAAGGATTTTTCAAATCGGTCTATAAGCAAAAGAGATATAATTTTTTTAAAAAGGTGCTAAATCGAGATTTTTTTGCGTTTTTGAACTTTTCTTTTTCTTTGAACCCGTATATCTTGAAACTCCTTAATTTTATCGACTTTTATCAATTATAGACTTGTTCCTTGATCAATTCTCTATCGATTGAAAAAAAAATTAATTAAAATAAGTCTATTTTTGCTGGAGTTACAATAACAAGTATGAATGGGGTCTTCGAGACCCAAGTGTGTACTTCACGTAGGCAAAACAGGAGTGGTACTCCTAGGGTTAATGGAAGAAAAAATAAATGGTAACGGATATCCATTTTTGAGGAAAAATGTGAATCAAGTCCTCAAGATGTTTTTTGTAAAATTGAGGATGGGAAAGCAGTAACACTCTATCCACTAAATTATATATGACACCTCTCTTATGACAGACAGGGTGTTGTGAGTGGAAGCTTAGATATCTGCCCGAGAAAGTAGGTTTATTGTATCGGTCAAAGATCATTCCCGGCTGTCAGCTATATTATAGTCACGTCAAGAAAATCAATACGGTCATCTTTGCTAATTTCAATGGTAAACTTTAAACGGTCGTGTAACGAATTAAAAATGTTTAAAATATCGTTCGTACGTTCTAAAGGTGCAGCTAAAAGGATGTCATCAACGTATCTATAGTAAAATGGTAATTGACATGGAAATTTGCTAATTGCTTTGTCTTCTAAATCTTGTAAGGCCATATTTTCTACAGTCGGGGATACCGGGCAGCCCAGGTGCTAAAAACTTGTTTGTAAAACACATTATTAAAAGAGAAATAGGTAGAATCTAAAACTAGTCGAACCGCGAAATTCATCTTTCGGTATAAGGATATTTTTTGATATATCCTCCCATATGTTTGAGATGCTCTCCACAGCTAAATCAATTGGTACATTTGTAAATAAAGATACAATATCCAAAGATGCTAATTTGTACTTAGAATCTAAATAATGTCCATTCAGATTATTGACCAAATGGAAGCTGTTTTCAACGTGACTAAACGTCTTTGGTATGTTGTTATTAATAATGTGTAAGTAAACGGCTAGATTGTATAGAAGACTGTTATAATCGAAGAGACTATAATTCTGAACGGTTGCCAGGCTTGTGGATCTTCGGAACCATCGATATAACTTCATCCATATTCAACAATTTCTTGTACGTCTGTTCGTCAATAAATTTATTATTTTTCCATTGTGTTAGAAAAGGATATTTTATTTAATTTTTTAAATTATCTTTCTCGTTAACGCTATTAACATGTAAAAATACTTTACTGCATGTACCAATAATGCCGATTGAAAATATTTGTTTTAAATCGAAATATCTTTAACTAGATGGTCTGAAGATTTAAAAATTATTTAAACATTGTCCTGATTAGCCGTAAATGAATGAAATATCTACAAAGAGGTTAATTTTTGGGTTGATATATAATTCAATTTTAATTAAATAAAGACTTATGTATAAATTAATATTAACTAGACTAGTAAGTATAGATTGCGCATTTCTCATATAACTGAACTTACAAGGGAACGTTCTATATTGCAAAAATAGCTGAAAGAAACTAACGTTATTAGTCGAAAAATCATATTTGAAATAGGTATTCTAGAGAATTAAATATTGGAATCCTATGGATTATGTATCCGACTTAGGCCGAAATATGTTTGACCATTTTAACATAGACACCAAAATATCTCGAAAACAATGCATTTTTGAAAAAAATGTTTCAAATAAGTGGTAGGTTTCGAAAGAGACTATCGAATAATCTACTTAGATTCTGAATCCAGGATCCACTTTGAGCCAAATAAAGCCCAGATTAATTTTTTCGATGGAAATGCTTATATTTTACTGCAGATTCGTATTCTATAGAAAAAAATAAGGAAATTAATAGTCTCTTTCAAACCCTACATTTTTATTTAAAACATTTTTTTAATGCATTGTTTTCGAGATATTTTTATGTTTATGTTAAATGGCCAAACATGTTTCGATCTAACAATAAGTCAGATACAGAATTCATAGGATTTGATTATCTAGAATACATATTTCAAACATAATCTTTCGACTATAGTAACGTTAATTTCTTGATATCACTTTTGTAATATAAAACGTTCCCTTGTTAGCATGCGCTCCGTTAGAAAGAGAAAGTGATATTGAGTTTTACAGTTTTGTTATCTCTTTTTAATTCACCTTATTGTTAGTGGAGGAAGCATAGAGAAGGAGATGTCCCCGTTCATAGAGTCACAATGTACTATCCCCAGTATTGGTATTTTGAAGAGAGAGAACAATACGAATCAAGCTACTTCATTCTTTCTAAATTGATAGCGTCAATTTTAAGGAATGCGCAGTCTATAATAATTACTACGTCTATGATATTAATAAACCAAATTGACGACATACTCGCGCGTTATGCAAACATTATATGGCGTGTAAGTGATATTGATTTATACATATTTCGATGGATAACGGCAATAAAGTCGATTCGACAGTGTCTTATTGCGGAGAGAGGAGGTGAAAAATGTTGGCGGGTAACGTTGCTTTAAAGGCGTTGAGAAATTGTAACGGAATTTTAGCTCAGTTTCCGGTCATCGCCGTACACACTGACAACGTTACTCTTAGAGTTTATTGAATTGTGGGGATAGTTGGAAAATAGTTTTGTGTCTCGATAAATTATAACTGCCTCGGCAAAACGAGTTTCAGTTTGCAAACCTTAACCGTAATTTATATTACCGCTAACGACGCGACTACCCGGTCCAGCGATATTTCAATTTTCAAGCTTATCGCGTGTGTAATAATAATAATAATAATAATAATAGTAATATTAATAAGTAATCTAATAATAATAACTTTGTTACTTATGTATACAAGATTTGATAATACAATCTTGAACACATTAATACTCAATTGTTAGTCGATCTGTCAATTAATTTTTAATCTCATTATCAGCTTAGAAGTTGCAACAGACTTTCGTAAATAACTTCGCATTATACTGAATCATTATTTAATTTTATGAAACTAAATTTAGTCATTTATCCGATCAGATAATATATAAATTTTGAATTACCTACTTCGAGATTATATTATTTTTCGACCAAAAATTGACGCACAAAGAACATGCATGATGCAAAACATTAAAACGGAGGATATTTGGACTAATTTATCATGGAATTGATAATAATTTGTAAAATATATACCATTTTCGCGCTCTAAATCATAACAGTCTTTTGTTACATATTTGAAATATTCTCTCTTTCCTTTTTATCTGTTCTTCTCGAGGAACAAATGCAGGTACGCGACCGGGCGTTTTAGTCGTTTTACATCTTGACATATTTATTATACTTGGCCGGGGAACGCGGATGCGACGTCGACACGGTCGATTTTACGAGGACATGGCGTTCCTCGGATGATTAATCCCAAAGTGGCAAGACGGACGGAAACGGACGCGTGGGCGGAAGACAGGCCGGGAAGTCGAGCTATGAGCCAGACCGCGCCATGACGAATCAATTATGCAGCTACCGAACTGGAACATTATGCAGCTTTCGAGAGGGCGAGCCGTTGCAACTGGGGAAAAGTGCCGGCCGCGCGAGGAGCGGATTGATACAGTTAGCAACGGAGATTGATCGGCCGAGTGATCGATCGACCGATGCAGCGGGACGCGGCACTCTCTCGCGCGCGTAGCGTGCACGATAACGTGTTACGGTGTTATACATTGAAGAAGGATGCGCTTTCCGACTTTCTCTCAAATCCTTCGCGCGCGCGAGTGAATTTGTTTCTTGGCGATCGTAGGAAGGGCCGCGTCAGAATTTTCAATCTGTGATGAAATTAATATGAAACGCACCGCGCAAGGCCACCCATCGTTAAGCGTATTTTTTTTTACCCAGAGAAAATGTACCCTTCGGAAGACTGCAGCTGGATCACTCGCGACCTGCACTCTATTGGGTAATTAAAAGGTTATAGCGGCAGTAAAAAAAAACAGCAATTTTCGAGTTTGATTTTTTTTTCATATCCTTGTAAAGGATCGTGTACGAATAATCTTTGAAAACTAACGAATACCCATCGAGTTTCAAGTGACTCATAGTAACTTATTTAAGTGACACACTGCGGTTTCAAAGAGTGACCCCAAAAAAGATGGTTTTTTCGCCTTTTTTGGACTCTCGATTTTGGGATTGGACTGTGTGCCAAATAGTATCTTATAATGAGATATTAATCACAGAGAAGTTTTAAAGTTAGGTTGAAGTGACAATTGTTATCGCAGTTGGAACGGAGGTCACTTATTACTCTTTACGTGAAAACTACTCGATTTTTTTACATCCAAAACGAACGTTATTTACGTAAAACTGCGATCAATCTTCTTATAAAATACCGGACCTCGCAGACTTGTGATAATTTCACATAATGAACTTTTGATTTCATCCTCTCCCCCTTCCTCTAGCTTTGATAACAATTGTCACCTCAATTTGAAACTTCTCTATAATTAATGTCTCATTATAAGGTATTATGCATTTGGTATACACAGTTCAGTCTCAAAATAGAGGGCCCAAAAAACGAGTAACTTTTTGGATGTCACTCTTTGGTATAAATGTGGAATTACGAAAAATATTTAATCGATATTTTTCCATTTTGGTTCATAAGTGGTTTAAGGGTAATTACTGTCCTGGCCAGTAATGATTAGTCAAATTAATATTAAATTGACGTTGAATCGACGCCGATAAGTCGACAAATGGACGAATATGTTGAATACTGGAATATTTTTGTTATCTTTAAACCTCATTATAATTGTTAATTCAGCAATTGCAAATGTAAGAGATTTCTATTGTAAGTATTTCGGCCAATTTTACATAGTATCGACACAAAGTCGGCAAGCGTAATTATATACACATATATTGTGTATTCGATGTAGAATTAGCCGAAAGATAAAAGAAATTTATATACATATTTGTAATTAGTCAATTAACATAAGAACAATTATAATGAGGTCGAATATGACAAAACTATCAGACAGTATTCGATGATGTATTAACATTAAATTAACGTCAATTCGATTATATATTTTTGGCTAGACCTCTTCAATTTTCACCTTTTTATCGCCTATAAATAGAATAACATATAAAAAACAAAATTTAATACAAGATATAAGAATTTTTTTGATTGCTGATTACAAACACAAAATCTCAGATTTAACTAACAAAAAATATTTTAAATTTTAAATATATTTTTTTCAAAAATTTTAATATTAACAGTTCTTTTCGGATATTAAAATATTTTTTAATAATGTTTCTCATTTCCTTGAATATTTTATTGTTCAAATAAAATTCAACAATTTAACCCTTTGAAGCAAACATTTTTCCTTACCTACGATTGACTTGAAAATTGGTATTCGGGAGTTTTCGAGGCTGCTGATCACGAATCTAAGGTCAAAATTTAGAAATTCAAAATGGCGGATTCAATATGGCGGATCCAAATTCGAAAAACAATGCAAATTTTATAAAAATGTATATCTGGGGGTTCTCGGGGTCGCTGATTACGAATCTGTAATCAAATTCTCAAAATTCAAGATGGCGGGTCCAATATGGCGACTATAATCCGAAAAACAGTGCTGATCCAGTGTAAAATTGCTGAACTCCCAGATATACGTTTTCATAAGATTTACATCGTTTTTCGAATTCGAGTCCGCCATATTGGATCCGCCATTTTGGATTTTAGAAATCTGGCCACGGATTCGTAATTAGTGACCCCAAAACTCTTCAGGGAAGATCTTTGAGTGGAAACTCTGAGAACTTTTGGAGATAATGAATTTTCTCCAAAAAAATTGTAATTTTTCAACGTTTGTTTATTTGTATAAACAAAATCACGCATGATTTCGAATTATTGCACATCAATTCTTATTCTTGAATGTATAACTAATATATTCCACAAACCAAAACACACCAAAATATACCAAAACACAAAAAAAAGTTCGAAAATTGAGTGAAAACTTCCCCAGTTATTCAGAAAATGGTTATGGAAAAGGTGGCATTCCACAATGCCACCGTGCTGCAAAGGGTTAGAACAATTTATTTTAAAAATTTGATGCTATGATTAAAATTATTTATCCGAATAAATGTTATAACATATATCCTTATACTGTATTTTTCACTTTTACTAATTTATTTAAATATTTCTTTATTTAAACAAATAATATTGAAAATCTGATTTCATATTCATAAAAAATAATCCAAGGAACTATTATAGTATATCATAATTGTGTCAACATTTTTAAAAATATTTTTCATAGTTTTTTTTATACATATATTATTATTCTCATAGATAATAAGAAAATAAATTAAAGGAATAGTAACTGCCCTTGTGTGAAACCGCTTATGGGCCAAAATGAAAAGACATGAGTGAAATATTTTTCATAGTTATACATTTGTGTCAAACTTGAAAGAAATAGGAGTATATCATTTAAATACTTATATCAGCCACCTTAGGTAAGTAATCGAACATGGATTCCTTAATTATTCTCGGGTCGATTTTCTCATTGCGAAAATGCGACGCGGCGATGGCACGTCGTTCTCTGTCCAATCGTTTAATATTATAATAATAAAATATTTAAATAATTGAAATCTTAAATTAAAATCTTTAAATTAAAGTCTACTTAACAGAGACTTGCGGAGAATAAACGTTTGTTGTCCGTTACGTGTTTATAAGTAACTTCCAAGATTAAATTTCAAAAAGAACATTCCATCACATTTACAGTTACTCACAGCTCAAGAGCTCGAGTGCTCCGACATTTTTGTGTTGGAAATAAAATTAACTCAAAGTTAATCAAGAAATGCTTCGCAATTCGAAGGAAGTGCGCGCGCTCCGCGAGGAATACTCTTTTACATAGGGAATAAGATAAATTACGCGATCGGATGTAGGACAACACGTAAAACCGACGTAACAACGACGACGATACGAACGATACGTATAAGATGGGAACGGAGCGAATACGTTTCCGGCGTGCCCTACGCTCGGCGGAGCGGAAATCACCGCGGTAGTGTGCCACCGTCTGACATCCGACCGTGGAAGTTCTCGATAGAGCACGCTGGAAGAGAGAATATAAACGGGAATGTAGAACCCCGGTGTGTGCGACCGTCTTTCGATTATCGGAGACCACCTCTCGGATCGGTGTGTCCAACGTCCTCTCTCCCTCCCCCCTCTCTTTCTCTTTCTTTCGCGCGGCGATGGGGACACATATCTCCGAGGTAAAGAGACACGAGTCTGAAATAAATATGCCGAAATCTAACGACGAGATAAAGTTGGCCGCGTTAGAAGAGAAAAAAAACACGGAGGAAACTTGCTTTCTCCCCGGTAATGGGCTATCGGTATCTTTTGATCCCTTCGCGAGATCGCGTCTCGCCATCTCGTAAAAGACAGAGCCTCGCGCCCGGGGAGGGGGGGAGGGAAATAACGTAAGGTCGATCGGAAGCGAAGACAAGGGCAGAACGGAGACATCGGGAGAAAAGAGGGGAAAAAGAGAGAGGTAGAGAACCGGTAGGGGAGAAAGGGGGGGAGAGAGAAAGAGAATAGGAAAGGGGCTGATGGCTCAACGATATCTCGGACTCTCGAAACTCTCTCTCGCCGGACGAACTCGACGAAAACTTTCCTGCCGCTTTCCTTCCTGCAGCGCGCGCGCTACGGTTTCCTTGATAGTTAAAAGTTCTCCGCGCGCGCGGGTGTTGATCTACTTCACCCGTGCCCGGATTAATCGTGATTCCCGTATAAACCGAGTGACTTAAAAGAATCCCCAGCGCGACAGCGTGAAAACGACGGCATAAAGTGAATTGAAAACAAAGGCGAAGAAGAAGAACCGACGGCGAAGGACGTCGGCGCGGCGGCGGCGGGGTGGGGGAGGGGGAGAGGGAAAGCGGCAAGACGAAACGTAATCGGTCGTGCGCGCTTTGTATATTTATTCGCATCGCGGGCGGCAAGTCGGCGAAACGGCACCGCTCGCTCATGCAAATAGACAACTCGGTTACACGCTTACTCGGGTTGCCGCGGCAACCCTTGTAAAATTTCAAAGCAGCGCCTTCTCCACCGTCCTCCGCCGCGATTCCTTCTCTCTCTCTCTCTCTCTCTCTCCCTCTCTCACTCTTACTTTCTCTCTCTCTGCGATTCCTTGGAAATTTTTATACTTAAAGTAACAAGGTACGCGCGAATTCACCGGGCGTACGGCTAGAGCATGCTTTATGATTAACGTGCCTTGAATAGATGTCGGGCCCGGCATCGCGATCCCACCCGCGGAGATGCCGCTGTGTACCTTCGACCGGATGTTACACGGGTAACGTGGATAAATGAACAACACGAAAACTGGCGCGATTCTTAAATGGCATTCATACCGTTGTTAAGCTAACGGAGGGTTAAAAGCGAGGTATTTTCGGCTATAGAGGAAATTGCGCGATGATTTTTTTAATCACCGCGAATTCACCGCGTGGCAATACCTAGAGAATTTAAAATTGGATGTTACAACGTATATAGTTTACAGCGTGTTGCTTGTCCCACGGTTATAAGTTTGTCAGCAGAATTTTGCATTTCACCATGAAACATTAATTTTCATTATGGATACAAGATATTCTTCGGGAAATGTTGATTTAATATAAATAGACTCTTTTTGTACTAATTTTATATTGAAAATTCAAAGAAGACATTTAATATTATACGTCTCTTACCCCTTAAATAGAGATATACAATTATTCTTTCAATTCTTACACGAAGTAAGCGCAGCGAGACAGCCAATTGGCATCGCGGAAAAGCGACAACAATGAACTTCAATTAGAAATGCGAGTAATGTCGACTTTACATAAACACTTTTTTAGATTAGAATTCCTTCCTTCAGAATTAATAATATAGTTGAATCTCGATAACTCGAACCTCTATAACTCGAAAACCTCTATAAGACGAAAATTTTGTTTGTTCCCTTCCGCTCCATTGCGGAAAACCTCTTATAAATCGAAATAAAACCTACCTTAACTTAAATTAGTTGTCAAATATTTAGATGTATTATTTTACCTCTGCAACGCGAATTTAAAGTAGCTAGACCAAATCGAAATTCACCTCTAAGAGTCGAACTTCGATTGTCGCTGCCTCTTTAATTCGAAGTTGTATATGTAACAGCCTGGTATTTTGTTTTATGATTACATTTATTATGTGTATGCAATAAATAATTCACTGTTAAATATTGATTTTTTTTCCTTTAAAAGCTATTATAATCGGAAAATTATAAATTCTCGCACAAAGCCGTAAGTCGAATTTTCATATTTGAACCCTCTTTTACTCGAATTTCGATAAGTCGAAAACTCTATAACTCGAAGGGTTTTTCTCCTCCTTCCCTTAAGATTCGAGTTATCGAGGTTCGACTGTATTTTACCCCCCTTTTATAAGAGAATAAAATCACATCGATTTGCGTATAATTGTAGAGGTAAGTCAAGTTTCGGTTCAGCTCATGCGACATGCGCTCTGTTTATCCTGGCAAACAGTCCTGAATGAATGCTAGCGAACGCGGCGACAACGGCAAGTACGTACACGTACGTGCACTACCGTGCATACGATGTGCGATAAACGATTCGAGGGGGGCAGGCACCATGCAAAAATCAATACGGGATAGTACTCGCGCCGCCTTTCTGCATTTTATAGTTTCGCCGGTGACACACACACAGACGCGGGCACGCTCGCGCGCGCGCGCACACACACACACACATTCCTACACCGCGCGCGTATCTCGGTTGTCCGTACTTAAATCCAGCATGCCTCGAGAGTTTAGCACGGAGCTCTCTCGTACGGAAAAATAAATTCTCGACGGGTCGACGGCGGCGCGGGCCCCCGTGTAGAAGAAACGGCGCGAAGCGACATAAAGCGGGGACGGAAGAAAGAGCGGAAGACGGGAAGGAGGGCCGGTTGCATACGGACGGAATTGGATTAGTCGATGTGCTTTCCTTGGCGGTCCCCTCTCGGTCTCCTTTCGTCTAAGAGACGAAAAGAAAAGAGAGAGAGAGAGAGGTTGGAAAAAAGCGCGCTTGCACACGTACGCGCGTGGTGATGCCGGGGAATCCAATTAGTTGTATTTCCGCTCGAAAGAGACTCGGGGGGCCTATGCAAATAAATTTAGCCCGGGCGCTCCTCTTCGTCTCGTCTCTCCGTGTCTCCGTCCCCCTCCCCCCCCCGCTCCTTCCCCCAGCACCTCTCTCTTCTAACTTTGTCTTCTTCTTGGAAAATCAGTGGCGGGAACTCTAATTTCTCTCGTTACATTGTACCTGCGCTTCCTCCGGGGAGCACTCGATTCTGAGACATAAACAAGAGGATTTTCCCGCGGCTCACGGCGCGGCGCGGTGCAGCCCGGCTTGCGATAATTTTCTTTCCCTAAAAGCGTATTCGGGATAACGGCGTCCAAAACTCGGCGATGCAAAGCCGCCTGCTCTTGCCGGCAGCAGTTCTCTCTCCCAGTCTCTCCGCTTCCTTATTTTTCCTCTGGCAGCGCGTGCCGCCGAGCACGTTCTCCGATTTAATTTGGCATTCATTAACGGACGCCGCAATGAAATACTACTGAGTCTGGCTACGTGGAAATGGCGGGGATTAACAAAGGGAATAAAATATTTCGGGCGCGTACCCGCGCGCACCCGCTCAAGATTGCTGGTGTTGGCGTTCGGTGGGCGTGGGAGATAACGGTGTGTGCGGAGGCATATCCCGAGACGAGATATCCCGCGAGAGAAGGGAAATCCGAGCGATATCGTCGGCCGTAGATAAATACCATGTCGATAATTCAATACGGAATCCACGAAATCGTTTTTTCGGGGTTTCGCATTGTAAATTAATCCTTTTGTAGGGTCCGACAGTATATATATAAAATTTAAAAAATTGTGAGCGCAAAGAGCATTAGAAAGATTTCTTTTAAATATAAAAAATATATTTTTTTTTATTTGAAAGAACTCTTTCTAATACTTTTCGTGCTCACAATTTTTTTAAGGAGGTTCTCCAGCTTAAAAAAGTGGAACGGAGTTACATGATTTGTCCTGCTTTTTAACTGTATTATTAATTTAGAAAAGAAAATGAAAAGAAAGCCGTTGCCATCTTATAAAAAATAAATAATAAATAAAATTTAAGTAATAAAACTACAATTTGTTATAAAAAAATATTTTTTTATAATATATAAAAATAAATATTTATGTGAAAAAATTTGAACAAAATTATTTGTAATATTGATTTAAATGTAATTTAGATATTAATAATTCTGATGAAAACGTTGTTTAGTAATTGGTAATACTTAAAGAGCCGAAACTGATAAGCGAAAGTGCAGAAATGTCACAGAAAAGATATAAAGGTCGATTTATTATCAATAAACAATTAAAGAAAAAAATACATATGTGTATACTTTTGAATAAAACAATAAAAAAGAAAATGTGTCAAAAAAAATGATACTCTTTATTTTCCGTAAAAGGACGTCAATTAATTGACTTTGAGATTATATGTTATGCCGTATGAATTGACATTGCCACAATTTCACTAGTGTAACGTTATTATTTAAATAGCTTTAAATAATTCATAAACATTTTACACTCTTACACGAAAATAATACAGTCAAAATTCATCTTCTTAATTCCAAAATGTTCTTTAAACTTTATTCTTTTATATGGATATAACTTTTTAATTTTCTTATATTTTGTTTACAAAAAATTATTTAAAACTCTTTTTCTCATAAGGATTTAAGCTATTTTAGAGAATTATTAAAAAAAAACTACACAGTTAAAAAATTTGAAAAAATTTAGAAGTGCCTACATATTAATTATAAACATATTCTCAAAATTTAAACAAGTTTTTATATTATGTGAAAAGATTGTAGAACCTTCTTAAATAATTTTTAGAGAAACTTTAATATTATCTTTTAATAGTATTCAATTAAAAATTGCCAAAATTATTCTTCTATTTGAGCTGCAAAATTGCTTGCAAAATCATAAAGCAGTCCGTGCGTTTGACAAGCGAGCGGGAACTAAGTATATATAATATCATGTCTGCGCAATGTACGTTTATACTACTGACGAAATGCAGCTTCGCGACAAAATGGATTTATGCAGATATTCTTTTCTTTAAAAAAATTGGCACATATTAGCGCACTTCGACGAATTTCGCAGGGATATCACCGTTCACCGCGTAATTACAACAATCTTTTTCACCGTTGCATCTGCTGAAAAAGTCTTGCGGAGAAAGTCTTGTCTCTTAGGCGTTGGCAAGGAGAGTGAAGCGGCAGGATGGCCGAGGTAAGGATGGAAAGCGAGAGAGGAAGTTGGAAGAAGAAAAACAAGAAGTATCCACGAAAGAAGTAGTAAATGAAGGTGATTAATATGCATGGGACTTAATAGGAAAAAAAGGACAAAGGAAACAATTTCCAAAGAGTGCCGTACCGGCAAGAGCCTCTCTCTCTCTCTCTCTCTCTCTCTCTCTCTTCCCCTCTCTCTGTCTGCTGCGCAACTCAAATATACATTTTCCCCGGGCCGTCCTAGCGAGCTGGCTTACTCGCGCGATAACGAGAGAGGAATAACGCGTAGCTACCGATTACACCCCGGCCACGGACGCACTTGGCGCACCTTTCATTAACCGCGTTCCGATTGTTACCCACAGGATAACGACGCGCGAAAAGCGCTTCCCCAGGATCGCGCGGGTAAAACAATCCCGATTTTCGTGCAGCGAGTCTCTCTCCTTTTGCTTGTGCTATGCTCTCGCCACGAACGCGACGACGCTGTTTTCTCCAATTATAGAACAGCCGGAAGAAAAATTTGCAGAGGGATTATCGCGCGGTCTGGAATATGGTCCTTTTTTCTTTCTTTCTTTCTTTCTTTCTTTTCATGCGTCAGCGGGACGTCCCGCTTCACGGAAGAGGAAAAAGGAAAACCATTTCGCGTCGTCGTGCCGGAGTTATGACTTTCTGTTTAGCTACTGTCGCGCGCGGGTTTATATCGCTGATTTTATTCGACGTTTCGCTAATTGGCTTGAAATTGCCCTACGGCCGACCGCGAGCGAGTACACGAGCAGGTGAACACAGCGAGACAAAACGTCATCGGGGCTATCGCCTTGTTCTTCGTGTTTACGATTAATAACGACCGAATACGGGGACCGGGGACGGTATAAACGTCGCCCGGCGCATTCTAATTGTAGTCGGGGCTATCGATCTCCAGATTAATACTAATTATGTCGGTGGACAAAGCGTTCGCCTCGTAAGCCGGTAACAGCGAGAGACAATAGATCGCCGTTATTACGATGATTAATTAAAGGAGGCGGAAATGCGATCAAAGAAATGTGCAGCGCTGAACGTTAAGAACGTGTCAGCGGGAGAAATACCTTCGGTACAATAGCCGTAGAAGCTTCCTGTATTTCGTGTGACTTGCTGGTTCCCGTCATCAAACATTCACTGAGAAAAAAAATTTGTTTCATCTTACTGAAATATTTAGTCCGATACGTTCAACTAAATATATTATAATGACACAAAATAATTTGTTACTATTATAAACAAAATACTATTTTTTAACTAAGCTATTATATTTTGTTTCAACAAAAATTTATTGTATTTAACTCAACCGTTCGATTAAAAACTTTATTATTCCTACATCAGCATCGTTTAGTTAGTTTGATACTTGGAATTTGAATAAATAAATTACTTGGATAACTAAATAGCATGCAAACACAAATAAATACTACTAGCATTTCTAACAAAATAATTTAATTAAGTTGGTTTGGTTAATTCTTAATTAAACAATTTTGGTTGACATGAATAAACTTACCTTCTTTTGTGCAACTAAAGAATTATTGAATCAATCATTGGATCAAACAACTATACAAATTTAATTCGTACAATCAATTTTTTTTCTCAGTGTTGTAATGTATAATGTAAAAAAATGATATATAGCGATTTTTTGTCAAATAAATCTTTTTAATTTGGAGTGAAGATATTTAAAAAGTTAATTTGCAAACTATCTGAGCATTTACTTTCAAAGTCAAATTTTTGTATCCTATACGTATTTCTTAAGAAAATAAAAAGTTACAAAAAAAGCACACGTCGCAATCGACGAATGTACGTGCACTGAAAGAAGAGTTTGATATTCGTGTTCTAATTGCACGGTAAAATAATTATGATTAGAAGCTCCATTTTTATAGTTATTACTGTTATTATACTCCTATAATGTTAGTAATAATAATCTTATATTTATAGTTTTACCAATTGCAATATGAAAAAATAATTATGAAACATTACAACTTACAGCTATTTTAAATATTAATATAAAATATCAAGATATAAATGATAAATTAAATAAGCATTTTTACGTAAATGCAAACAAATTGTAAAAAAACATTTTTTCAATAAAATTAACTTTTATAATATTAAATTAACACGTACATTTATCTTTTATTTATTTATTTTAAAATTTACATTTTACAATTATTTTTATGTTATTTGCTCACTTATTCATAAATTATGTTTTTTGACACTTAAGAAATAAATTAAATTAAATATCACTTTAACACAATCACATTAAACTAACATATTAAATTAACACTTGGACTATTGACTTATGTTCCTATATTCTTATATTTAAGACTATCTTAAGTACAGTCTTAACATGTCATATGCCTAATAAGGAATTGTGTTAAAAACGATCTACTAAAATGTTTATTAAATTTTTATGTTAAATTTTTAATAAAAATTTAACAAACATTTGAATGGATCGTTTTTAATACAAGTACAAAATATTCTCTATTATATGACATCTTATAAGACTGCAGTTCTTAAATATAAAAACATAAATCAATGGTATAAAAATGAAAAATTGAAATATGAATACCACTTTGGCGTAAAAAGAGGGAAAAGATCTGAATTACAAGCTTGTGATAAATTTTGCTTTTTGAAATACATTTCCTTTCTGCACGGATTATCCCACCTTGAGGAAGGTAGATTAAAGATTTCTAAGAAGAGAAGCGAAACTGCTGGTTTCCTATGAATCCATTCGCACGCGCGTTCCGCGGTCCGCACGTTCTCGGCGAATCCGCGCGCGATACGTGCAATACCGAAGCTTTGTAACGGCAAAGTGGATCAATCCTGGTCAGTTCGGAACATCCCCGAGTCTTCCCTAAACGGCGTGCACGCGCGCGCGCTTGACGAACGCTCGCTATAAATCCGCGCTCGCGCGCCCGATATCATCCGCGACGACGGGACGGACGCGGAGGCGCGCGCGTGGATGGGTCGTAATTACACCCGCCGCTCGCTAAATAAGTGAGCAACCATTATAAAGTTCGTTGTGCCAGGTCGCACCGCCGGCCGTCGCCTGAGACTGCCTGCGCGTGGTCGGTCGGAGAATCCGAAGGCACGCGAATCGGGTCGGGACGGAATTCGGAAGACTGCGGAAACTGCGGCGGAGAGCTCACACTGCCGAGAAATCGAGCCCACGCGACTCTAGACCCACGAGGCTTGCCGCCTGCCACACGGCCGTTGGCTCTATATATATAGCCAACGGCAAGCGCGCGCGCGCGCGCCACTTCACGACGCTGCCCTTTATTTATGATCCGATTTAGGGTCGTGATTCTTGATCGTGAGACCAGAACCAGAGTGGGACGTGCTAATGCCCGAGTCCTTCCAAGGAGGCGCGCGAGCACGACGCTCTAACGGCTCGCGATTTATTTTCGTTGAATTAGCACGGCCGTCCCCAAAAGTGCCTGCCGGGTCCCGGCCGAAGCGCGCGCTGTCCGAGGAAGAGGAGATCCCTATGTATACATATGTATCGTTCCCGGTTCCACTAATGCTCACTGTACGTGTCATCCCTCCGCCGCGCGCCCGTATTGTTTCCCGTAATTTACGTCGACCTCTTCCCCCCTCCCCCCCTCGCGTCAAAAAATAAGCTGTCCGATGTTGTATACGATTAAAAGACGTATTTCGGCTTAACCGGGGTTGCTCGCACGGTGATTAATTACTCGCAACGTCCAAACGAAACTTCAGCAGTAATATCTGCGAAGTTCCCAAACTTTACTGATAAACTGCACGTTGACAGGTCCAACAATTTATTTCCATGTTGCACGAAGCGAGAGAGAACCGCGTTAAATTCCTAGAACATAAGTCAAAATAAATATCGTCTGACTAAAGTTTGTAAGGATAATTTCATTCGATCGGAATCTAATCTAAAGGTATAAATGTCATTTTGTTCTATAATTGCTGCAAATAATACCAAAATGTGTAAAAAATGTGTAAAAGAAATAAGGAAAAGATTTCACGATTAATATAGTCAAACCTCGATAACTTAAATATCAAGGGAAGAGAGAAACCCTTCGAGTTATAGAGTTTTTGACTTATCGAAATTCGTAAAAGAGGATTAAAATATGAAAATTCGACTTACGGAGGTTTTACGAGAGTTTATAATTTTCCGATTATAATGGCTTTTAGAGGAAAAAAATCAATATTTAACAGTAAATTATTTGTTGCGTACCAATAATAAATGTAATCATAAAAATACCAGGCTATTACTCATATAGCTACCACTTCGAATTATAGAGACAGCGACAATGGAAGTTCGACTTATAGAAGTGAACTTCGACTTGTAGAGGTCTGGCTACTTTAAATTCGAATTGCAGAGATAAAATAATACATCTAAATATCAGACAAATAATTCGAGTTAGGTTTTATTTCAATTTATAGAGGTTTCCGCAGTAGAACAAAAGGGAATAAACAAATTTTTCATCTGACAAAGATTTTCGAGTTGTAGAAGTTTGAATTATTAAGATTCGACTGTAATAAGAATATTTTTCGAAAAAAACTCGCAGTTTTCGACTTTTGAGGTTTCTTTTCCAAATGGAATCCAAGTGATTTCTTTTATATTCATTTGATTATTCCGCGCATAAATGCGCCCGAGTCTAAAATTATCTCAAGAAATAAATACCTTATCAGAATTACGAGAGTGCTTTAATAGAATTTATTGCTCCTTCTGAATCACGTGCGCGCGCGCGCACGCGCTCGCGAATATACACATATATACCGAGTATGCATAGATAGACGCCGACAATCATGGTCCGTAAACAGCGATACAACGAGGTAACACGATAATATGGAGGCAGAATAAAATGCAAAGTTTACGCATCGTTTCGCCGGTGTAGCCATACGTTATGTTACGTAGAAGTGTTCATTACAACGTTGCCGGGGCCGCGTAATGCACCTAGATGTTTCGAAATATACGCTGCCGCGCTACACATTCGCTATATTGTACTACCTCATATTTAATAATAACATTTAATCAACGTTACAATTAACGAAAGCATGGCTCGACCAAATCGATATTTTAATTATGTCAATCAACGAGCCGTCAACTGTCGCAATAAAGATTGACGATTGATAGCGCATACGGGTGAGTTTACATGGCAAAAGATGCGACATGAAATTCTTTTTTACGAAATTTTGCTTTTAGAAATGTCAAATATGCAGGTAAAACTGGAAAATCAGCAAAGTTCTTTCTACGCGTATTTAAGTCGTATAATTTTTTAGTAATAATATCGTCGATTGAAATAATACTACTGGATTCAATAACAGTTCTAGAATATGAATGAAAATGTAATGTACCATGCAAGAAAATAATAATTTTGATAATTTTAATAATTTAGGTATTAATAATTTCCTGAATAATTTTCTATTTAAATAAAATATTAAATTTTTTAAATTTAGATCTTAATAAGCCGTTGTGAGAATGTCGCGGCAATTTACGTCGCAATGTAATTAGAACTTTTCTTTCAAATTCATGATGTAGAGCAAGGGCATCAAATGTAGATCAAACTAGTTTTGGATATTTTGTTATTAAACGATATGTATTTTAATAATTGTATTTTTCATTAACTAACGCATATCACAAGATTCTTTAACATTTGTGTTAGCTTTATCAATCAACAATTGTTTCTTGTTTACTAGCAACAAAACCGCACATTTTATTAATGTAGTAAGTAATAAAACGTCAATTTATATCTTTAAAAATTTATTCGAAGTTTAATACCTATAAGAATTGCCTTACGGCTTTTACAGGAGGTAATAAATAGCATTTTATGGAAAAAATAATGCAGAGAGAGTTAAAATTAAATTACGAGTAATCTGATTTGCAACTAGACCCAAGTCTAATTGTGGACATAATTTTCATTATTTCATTCAATTAAAATTAAAAAAGATAAAATAGTACTGAAACTAAATAAAATCATCTATAAAGTATTCTTTATAATTAATTACTATTATTGATTGTTTTATTGTTAATAAAGTATTCTTTATAATTAATTATTATTATTGATTGTTTTATTATTTATAACTATTATTGATTGTTTGATATCTTTCTAAATAAAAATGTAGGTGATCCAGTATTCTTATCTTAATTAGTTATCTCAATTAGTATTCTTATCTTATATACGATAAAATATATTATTAATTTTTCGAAATAATTTTTCTTTCGACAATTCGAGATTTCATATAAAAATTACATTTTTAACTTTTAAAATCCATTACTTTCCGACAATTGCGTTCTCGCTTTGAATCAACTTTTGAGTTACTTGTTGCTAAAGTGGAAAGACGAATAGAATATTAATTTGACAGAGAAAAGCTATTTATTGTGCTATTTATTGAGACTACGAACAAACACGTATAACATAACAAGGGCATTTAAAATTATGCAATGGAGCTGCAATTTACCCCGAAAATATCTATCCATATATAAACCGAAAATTATTAGTCAAATTGACGTTCACGAGTCAATAAATAGTTCATGTCAATATTGGTTGTTATTTTCGTCATCTTTGACATTATTATAATTGTTTTTCTGTTAATTGATCAATTACTAATTATAATTGCAATTGTAAATATTTGCTAAACTGAATCGAAAAGTCTACCATTTTGCGATCTTCGCAAAAGTTATCGAGATACTAATTATAAAAAAAAAATTTACGCCAAGTATATAAAAAGATATCGTACATACATCTTTCCTAAACCATTAGTCATTAATTTAGTCACTTTAAGTCTGTTTTATATAACTTAAAATTATTTGGAAAGACAATGGCATTAAACTTTTGCTGCATATAGGGAAAAGTTGCCGAATGCGTACCGGTCTCATAAAGCGTAGCTCTTCAATATTTTATAGTTCCACTTAATATAAGCAACATATAGTTACAAAAATATGAAGTAAATAAGAAATGTGTGAGATAGACAAAAAATGAACAGGTTACATTTTGTTTTGTGCATGCTATCAACATTTTAAAAAATCAGATACAATTGATGTAAATTTTTGATCAGTTTATATAGCTGATACTAA
>NW_012026787.1:1383070-1388546 GCF_000956235.1 Wasmannia auropunctata | reverse complement strand
AAAGATTTAACATGTAATATTTGATGTCTTAAACATCAAGCTACAATTTCCAACGTTTGTTTGCATTCTAAATAGTACCAAATGTAAAATATAACCAAAAATATCTTAAGTGGTACGTATTCGGCAACTCTCCCCTACTTTTGGATGGTTTAAACGGTTTATTAAAAAAATATTTTTGATTTGGAATAAAATATTTTTGTCTAATCAAATACTTGATAACTTGTATGATCTCATTTGTTTTTAGACAACTTTGATTTGTTAAAATAATATTTTTGGTTTAGGAAAAATGTAATGTACTTTTTTATGTACTTAGCGTAAATTTTTTTTTTAATGCTTAGTATCTCTATAACTATTGCAAAATCGCAAAATAGAGGACTTTTCGATTCAGTTTAGTCCACTTTATGCCCACGAGCACTTTACCATTGAATACCGGATATCCTATATATACAGCTTTCCGATTTTACGTCGATTTTATGCAGAATTAGCCGAAAGACAATAGAAATCTTATAAAATATATTTTTTGATTTAACTAATTATTTCTGGTTGTAACAGATTTCTCAGACGATGGAGTTATCTCACACGTCGTATTTTTGTGTCGATGAAGTGGTTAATAATTAAGTTATAAGTCAATTGCAGCGACTTACCGCGAACGCCCTATTGCGTGGCTGGCTTACTTTACGACGAATTATCATCGTCACGCGTGTGTCGTGAATGCGATATGTCAAGCTGATATAACGAAACCGTGTCGCGTGTCGCGAGATAAGCGCATTGGGCAAAGGTTAACGAAACAGTCGCCGAGGAGGAACACAGTTATTTCCGTGGATTAGATAAAGAAGTTTGATCGATAACGGTAGTTTCTCGTAAGCGCGGGCAGGATGACACTTGGCGGATTTGTGACTTGGATTCGTGTGCGTTAAAATATCATCCTAAATGGCGAGTGTACGTAAAACAACTAGCGCGTTGTTCAATAAAAATAATTTAAATACATTTAGGGTAACTCCGGTATATACGCTGATATATGCCGCAGAAGTCAGAAAAAATAGAAGTGAAAGTAATTTTTTCACAACCACTCTGTTACATACCTTTATGACATATTAGTATTGTGTTATGATTTTTTTACTGTTAATATTTATAAAATTATTGTAAGTTAAATCGATTTATCATTGTAATAAGTAGCGCAACCATAAGTTATAATCTACATAAAATGATTATTGTAGGAAATATAAAAGGCTTTGTGGTTATTTCATGTACATAAGTGTAGAAGAATTGTAACAGACAAAGTATAGCAAAATACAAGTGCTTAACTCTTGTATTCTTTGTTTAGTTTATTGTCTTGTATGTCCCATCTGTTTAGGATATTTTTAGCGCGTGGGATTTATGCCGTAGTACAAACACTTTATTATTAATTTTTAAATATAAAAGTAAATAATAATACATGATAATACACCCTTTACAATACATTAATCATAATATTCATGAATATATATATATATATATACATATTTATGTATGTATTTATTCATATAATCTGTGATAATGCGTTTTTTATTTGTTTATTAATGAGTAAATGCAAATTATGTTATTAATTAACATGTTATTTACTATTATTATTTAGATTATTTGTTTAGATTATTTAGATTATTTTTTTAATCATCCCACCCGTGAGTAGCCGTATAACCCACCCACATTTTTATACGACAAAAATGCAAGAGTTTAAAAAATGTTTTTTAATATAAAAAATAAATATTTTGGATTTCTAATATTTTTTTCATAGTAGTAGACAGTCTCAACTTTTTACTGGTACAATTCATTCACCTTAAACATAATTTATAATACCTGAGTTAAGTTTTTAATAGGTGTGTATATACCGGAGTTATTCTAAAGGAATTTCGTCGAGAATAAATCAACAATAGTGAAGTAACGCCAAGAATAATTTAGTTTCATTAACCCCGGAATAATCACTTAGGATGATTTTTGTATCCCAGCAATAAGAAAATGCAGCTCTGTCGTAGTAGTTTTCTTTACTGCTCCAGAAATATAGAA
The DNA here is from genome assembly GCF_000956235.1 of Wasmannia auropunctata. Lineage (NCBI taxonomy): Eukaryota > Metazoa > Arthropoda > Insecta > Hymenoptera > Formicidae > Wasmannia > Wasmannia auropunctata. The sequence goes on along the minus strand of NW_012026787.1, from coordinate 1,386,503 downwards.
ATCTATTTATATATCTATTCGTTTTATTTTTTATTTTTCTTAGAAAATATCAAATAAATTTATATACATATATTGATCTTAAATATGTTAATAAATAGTAGAATAATCACCAATTACAATATAGTACAATGAACCCTCTAAGAACGGCATTGTGTTATCATAAAACACATATTTTTTTACTGATTTTAATTAAAAATAACTTGTAAGTGAAAAATCAAATATACTTTATCAATATACATCTTTTTAGCGGTAAGAAAGCATGATATTTTAATATTTAATATAATATGTTTCCTACATACATTCCCATCTTTAGTTCTTAAACGTAACTGATCTACACAGATCTCGAATTTATCTTGCATTTTGTTTTAAAATGAACGACTGTTACACTGAATGAATGAGTGATGCAAATACATATGCAACTCTCGTTCAAAGAAGATTAATAATCGTGACTTTTAATTGGGGTGTTTTTTACACCCCAATTTAAAAGTCACAATTATTAATCCTCTAAATGCTTTTGCTAACGTCATACATATTTGTTCGTAGTTTTATTCAGAAATGTCACGTCATACATAACGACACAATAAATAGCTTTTCTCTGCCAAATTACTATTAATATTCTATTCATCTTTCCACTTTAGCAACTCAAGTAACAATATAGAGGTGATTGTTACGTAAAAAAAAACTTAGATGATACTCTAATTCTGGATTAAAGTGGTATATCTAGTTAGGAGACTGAAAAAAAAAACCGAATTTTTGTGAATTTTTTTTTAAAAGTATATGCATATTTTTGTATCAAAATTTTTATATTCGCAAGAGCCTACTTTTGACAACGTTTTTATATTTTTTTATGCAAAAATATTAATAAATAAATAAGTTGTAGTTAAATCCGGGAAACCGTTTTCGAAAACGCGTTTTGCGGTGACCACTGCTGTTCGGAACAAGGTTCTCAGAAATAAAAAAATTAAACAAATTTAGTTAACATACGAATTTATCTAGTTTTTAATCGATCGATATTCCGAAAAATTGCGACAAAATGGCGGCTGTACAAAGTTTTTAAGTTCGATTCTTTAATTTTAAAAAACCGGACATTTTTCGTCCATTGAAAAAGAAGTACGCATTGGGAAAAAATCCTTCGATTAAAGACTATAGATTTATATGTCTGAAAGAAGCATGTAAAATTTCAAATTGATCGGTGCAGTACTGCAATGGTTTTTGAGATATCGTGGTCACCAATTTTGAAAACCAAGTTTTGAGAAAAATGCGTTTAAAGTTCCAAGTGCAGTTTATACTAAATTTCAATTTACACAAAAATCATCTATTCCAAGGCTATATGATACACTCCCTGCTGAAATTGCTGCTTCTAAAACGTCAATTTGTTGTCAACGATATACTTATTCTTAAGTTTTTTTGCAGATGCACTAAACTATTTTCACCGTTTCGTTTCGACGGATGTATACTCAAGATCGCGTATCTCCATGAAAATACAGTAGATTGACTTAAAATTTTGAGAAATTATTTCTAACATTATATACTTTAAGAAAATGTGATTTTTTGAAAAATCGACTTTTTCAAAATTTCTAATTAAGTATACCCCCTTAAAGGAATACCGGTGTTAACGACCAAGTCGACGGTCATCTGTATGCCCAAATTGTACATCTCCTCGCGCGATACATCTCCTACGCAGACGGCGTAACAAGGCGGAGTGGAGATTCGGAAGGGACAAACGAAGTTCTCTCTCTCTCTCTCTCTCTCTCTCTCTCGCGGGGGGATCGTCGTCCCGAAAGACAGAAGGTCGCTTTGGAATACAGCGGTTGGATTCAGTTCGCCACGCGCGAATCTCAGATCAACACGGAATTATCGAAACTATTATTCATTAGTATACATCGAATGCGCGACACGGGAGAGACGACGAATATCGAAATAAAATCAGCCAGCGAGTGTCCGGATTAAGCGCTACAATCACGACAAATTTCGTTACTATCGTGGCCGCGGCGAAAACACACCGCATAAAACAGACCTCGTCTCGGAACCCGCCACGAAGGTCCTCCCTGAATATAGAATAAATCTATCTCGCGTTGCGCGCGTTCCAATTTCGCAAACGCTGCATTCATCCGCTGCGCCGATAAGGATCCGGCGCGCAACGGCACAGTTTCTACAAATACAAATCAAGTGCGTCACACGTGTATACATGCCCGTATAGGGAAAGAGAGTGAGAGAGAGAGAGAGAGAGAGAGAGAGAGAGAGAGAATGAGAGGGAGGGTTTGACGCGGTATGCCTGTGCGGAGCACAATAGGCAAGTAGATATCGCCAGGACAGACAATTCCGTAGGCGCGAAACGACGATAAGATGCGTCGTGTATTCGCGGCTATGGTATTTTCCATGATGCTCCGATGCGTCTTCGACGCGTCTTTGACGATATCGTCGCACGATTCGTCGCGTTCGCGCGCAGCTTACCGAGAGAGACTTCGCAGGGAATCTTCCACCTTTTCCTCTTCCTTTTTCTCTTTTCTTTTTTCTTTCATTTTTTTTTTTTAAAGTTTAACGTCCAACGTCGCGCTATCGAGATTAGGAGCTTGATAAGCAATTAGCGACCGGGAAGATTGCAACAACTCTAATAACCGTTGTTGCTTTCTGCTAGTTACACTAGAATCGTGTTGCGCGGATCACAACGAGGCAGTTAGTTCGCTGAATAACGCGATTCCTTTTAAAAAGTTTCAAACTGTTGACTCCGGGTTATTGCTAATAACCAGAATCAACAATTTGAAACTTCTCCGCGATGCGCTTTTGATTAAACGTTATTCTGCATACAACTACTAGAAAGTTATTCGGGTAATCCCGATAAGCGGGATCGTGACACTACCTATAGCTATTGCGATCACTCTTTGTGATGATTTCTCAAATAGGTAAAGCGCGCTCGCGATATTTGCCAGTGTATACTTTAGTCAGACAATAAGTGATTTATTGTCACCGTAACACAGTAACATTGCATTTGTCACATGTTGGAACATATATGTATATACTTTTTACTGTTAACTAGTACATACATAACAGGCGCGCGCTTTACGCGCGCTGCGTATTAAAACCCGATACATCTTCCAATAACATTTATACCAATTTACATTTTAATTAAACAAATTTTAACAATTTTTGAAAAAAAATAAATTTTCAAAAAAAAGACGTTTTGATTGGCCATATTGAATGTTTAAACATTGGGGAAAAGCTTAGAACATATATTACTGGAAGGAGAATTGAGTGCTGAACGTGAAGCCAACATCTGTGCAAGAGAAAAAGGTATAGGTTCTAGGGCTGGTGATTTCCTTCGAAGGTTTCGAAAGATCGGCATTGAAATCTTCGAAATTCGAAGCTTCGAAACTTCGAAACTTCGATACTTTAAACTTTAAACCTTCAAAATTCAAAATTATACAATTATTAA
>NW_012026787.1:1364524-1383050 GCF_000956235.1 Wasmannia auropunctata | reverse complement strand
ATATATATTATAATAATAAAATAAATAAAATTAACTTCGAAGCTTCGAAGGTACCTTAAACTTCGAAAGGTCGAAGTTAACTTCGAAGCTTCGAATTCTTTCGAAGCTTCGAATATTCGAAGTATGTGAAAAGTAACAGCCCATTAGGTTCCCAATTGACTGTAATGCGCATGTGCCATTCAGCCCCCACTCAGCCCGTTTTGGTCAATTTCTTATTTTTCGAAAATCTTTTTAAAAGAAATAAAAAACGGAGCTGAGTGGGGGCTGAATGACACATGCGTATTACAGTCAATGGCAATTCAGACAATTCTCCTTCCAGTAATATATGTTCTAAGGGGAAAAGAGGCTTCAATGCAGGTAACATGGCAATTTTAAGATAGGAAATAAATTTTCAAAAAAATGACGTTTTGATCAGCCATATTGAAATATATTTGAATCGGCCATTTTTAAATAAAATCACGATTTTTTTAAAAAATAGCCACATAATTCATCTTTAATATGAGCCCAGAAAGAAGTTAATATCTTTATTTTTCTGAAAGATATGAATTTTTAAACATTGGGGAAAAGAAGCTTCAATGCAGGTAACATGGCAATTTTAAGATAGAATGTAAGAATATGTTATTTCAGTTTATGCAGCCCACTTTAAAAGTTACGAGCAATCGTAACTAATTGTTCTTATTATCTTACCGGGAGAATGCTAGATTTGTGAACGTGACTTTTTTCATAAACCTTGTTCCAACTTTCTGGGTTGAGAAAGTTACTTTTTAAAAGTAACTTCGCGATTATTTGTTTTTCTAAAAAATAACTTATTTTTGTTATTAAGAATTTACCTTGTTAATCGTTACTCAACAACTAACGAATGGTTACATTTTCCGTTACTTTTTCACCGCATTTTAATGAGCTTTCTTTTAGAATGATGTTCAATTATCTACATAATTAGTTTAACGCAAGAGATTGCAGTTCTGATTAATCGCAACATGGCCAAACATAACATTCCCTTTTATTACGTACGTTGCATGAACGTTATAAATAATAGGAAGCGTAACGTCAATATCCATTTATTGTTGAAAAAAGTAATTGTAATAGTAGCGTCGTAACGCGTTACAAGTAACGCGATACTTCCAACTCTTCTAAATTATAGTTATAAGATTCAATAAGCAGTTTTCGAAATTTCGAAATTCCGATTTTTGGCGTATTCAGCCGATTTTTAAGAAAATGTTTTATATTTATGTATACGTTTGTATATGTATGTTACTTTTATAATGTATGTAGTATAACATTAGTCGAATTATCATTTGACCGATTGACAACGTATAGGATTCGCAATTTGGTTGTCGCATATACCTAATACGTTGTCGATAATTCCGCTGTAACTTATTACTTATGTTAGATGAATATTTGAATTTATTACATTATAACTTACAATTTAAGGGCACTAGTTCTGGATTATCCTAAAAATCAAAATTTATATTTTTATCCAAAAAGATATCAACCAATCAATAATATATTTGACAGTTGTAATTAATCATAAAGAATACTTTAGAAGGAAGATTTTATTCAATTTCAGTACTTTTATATTTTTAATTCTACTCTTTAAATCTGAATCAGTTCATAGTCACTGATTATCAATAGTTATTCATTGAATGCATCAGTCCCAAGTATTTCACTGGTAATCAGTGAAATTATAATTAATATTAATAGTTTAATTATAGACTATGAGTGAAATTATAATTTTATTGTAGGTACTGACTCAATCAGTGATTTTTCAGTACTTTTCCGCAGATTCAAATTTAGAGAGTAGTTGACTAAAATAATAACAATTATACTTAAAGGCTCTCCTCCGTCTAGACGACGTAAAATTGAGTGTTTTTCAAAAGTGATTTGTAGGTAAACAGTAACATCACGAAATGTGAAACGTTTTGAGATCTCTCTTATTAATATTTCAACGTAAATTTTGTGTATTTATTGCGTAATATTATGTACAATATACGCGATATCTAGAATGTAGTACAGCGCTACCAAAATTTCCGGGACCTCCGGCGTGGAAAATTTTTTATCCAATAGAGCTAGAACAAAAAACTAAAATTTTTTACAATTAGTAATGTATTCTTAATGGCATGAACTAGAAGAAATGAAAAATAATAATTTTTCACAAAATGACGGCGTTGTAAAAAAAAAGTATTGTTTTTCGCCGAAATTTCTGTGCTTTCTCGTTGTATATAAACGAACTATTTAAGTTATTATAAAATCCCTAGCTCATGCCATAGCGATACTTAATTCAAACATGCATACCAAATTTCAAGTCAATCGGATTATTAGTGTGGGAGTTTTCTACCACGCCGACTTCAAAAACATGATTTCGAGAAAAACACGTTTAAAGTTTGATAACATGTTTAAAGTAATATAATAACAAAAATTCAGTCTCTTTCACCTTAATCGGCTATCCCTACACACTTTAAAGTATCAATTTATGAAAAAAAAAATCGATTTTTTTTAAATTCTAGACGGAGGAGGGCCCTTAAGTCTAGTTGCGCATAAAATTATCCACAGAACATATTTAATTTTAATTGACAATGAGCATTACTTATTCCGTGAAATCTAATATACTATTTATTACCTCCTGTAAAATGCAGTTTTTAATCTAAATTTTTTAAAATACATCTAAATCAGAGGTTTCTCATGTTTTATTACTTAATGACATTAATAAAATATAGAGCGTTGTTGCTATACTTAATGACATCAATAAATTATGCAGCATTGCTGCTAGTAAACAAGAAACAATTAACGACTGATAAAATTAATATAAACGCTAAATATCTTGTGATATGATTGTGATATCATTCGATAAAAAATACAATAATTATTTAAATATAATAAATTATCCGTAAAACTAGTGCTCGATCTACATCTAGTACTTTTACCATATCTGATTTACTACATTATAACATGTGTGTGTTTAAAATTTATAAATAATATTAAAAAACTAAATTTTATCATGATTAAAATATTCTAATATTAAGTATATAATATTATTCATTGTCATAAAATCAAACAATTACTAATAATCTTAATCCTAATATTCTTTCAAAAATACTCTAAACACCAAATAATAAGTAAAATTCTAATTTTATTATTTTATTATAACTATTGTAAGTATCTCTGGATCGACCTGGAGTGTTACAAACAATTAAGATACGAAAATGCCAACACGCTCCAAAGCGAATCTCGGTGCTTGATAATAATGATAATCTTATAATATGTAAAATTTAATAATTTGATGCTCATTTATGTATTTAAATCCTGTAAAAATAACTTATTGCGATAAATATAGCTATTTATAATTTTTACTATTATTTTAATCATTAATTAGTTATTTAAACACATCGCCGTGACGTTCTTCCTTAATTTACGAGTTATTGCGATAAATATTATTACATGCCTGTGGTCGAACATGTAAGACGTCCGTCTGAAGAGCAGGGAGGTACATTCATATCCTGGCTGAGGTAATATTTTTTGCAATAAGTTATTTTCACAGGATTTAAATAGATGCTATATGAACATCGAATTATTAGATTCACATATTTTAAGATTATCAAGCACCAAGATCTGCTTTGAACCGTGTTAGTATTTTTGTATATAATTTTATTATTCTAAAAATTGAAGATAATTAATGAAACATTTATTATTTATTATCATTTCTATTAATATCAATAATATATATTTATATATATATAAATTAATAATGTAAAAGAATTATACACATACACACACATACACACAATGCAAAATTAAAACGTGCAAAATAATATATTTCCTCAATATAGCGGCTGCCTGGATATGCTCAAAACCGGGGGGTGTTTCGGAAATTGCTCATCGATTTGGTCCTTACAATTTGGTTAGATGTTTTATGAAAGAATCATGTTTCTCTGACACTCCCCTTGTCAGACTGCTAGACTTAATTTCCTTTTCAGAAGAATTTGACCAAAAGGAAAAAAGTCTCCGTATGTGTCGAAAAACCCTACGACGAGAAGACTTCATGAAATCACTTTGATATCTCATTATGTGTTCAAGCGGCGGAGTATCAATTCGTTTCCCGTTTAATTAATTAACACGCATTTAATCGGTAATATATGTATAATTACACTGTTATATATTTTCGATTTCGTCAACGCGCGGGTCAGTGAACTGAATATTGTATTTTCAATACGTACCGACAACAGATTACATACATGCCGCGATTTAATAAGTTGCGTAATGTACGAATTAATGAGAGGAAATTAAGACATACATTATTTAACGGCGGATAGAGAGAGAAAGAGAGAGTGTCGCGCGCTGATTGTGCGTCGTAATTTAACGCTCGATTTGTACGCGTATCCGCGATTAAAAACTGCACAGATTCCAATCTGTAACTGGCGGCGGAACAGAGACGGGGAATTGGGTTTCTCTTCGAGCGCGCATGAGCGCGCGCGTGCTCGCCGTGGACGCGGAGATAACGCGACGCGATTTAATAACTCAGAGCTCTTCTCTTCTTTTTTTTTTTACTTCATTTTTTTTCCTTTCATTTTTTTCTCTCTTTTTTGCAAGACCGTCGGGACGCTTAATAATCCACGCTCGATGAACGCAATACGTTTTGTCTCGCCGTGGAAGAAAAGCCGGCGCGCGCGCGCGCACGCGTATCCCTTCGTATCTCGGGGAAGGAAACGTTGTTCAAGTATGCGTCTCTCTCGTTCGCGTTTTCATTCGCGGCGCATCGAAAGCATTGCACCCGCCGCGAGTCGATTTACTCGCGGCCTAATTTGCTCGCCGCGCTAGCTGCCGCACGTGCAACGATCGGAGTTCCAAATGCGGGGCGCCTGCAGCTCGATGTGCCTGCACGTGTCACAAGTCGTAGACGAATAGCGGAACAAGAGGGTAGAGAGTTGGCGGATAATCCGAACGGGTCCGAGAGGAGGAGAAGAGCGAAGAGGGTCGGGCGAGAGGGACAAAAACGAGCGGGCGGAGGGACCGAGGAAGGGATGGGGGGGAGGGAGGGGAAAAACGGAAGGAACGCAACGCGCGGGCGGCATCGATTCGACGGCGAATGCATGCATGCAGGTCGTATACACACAGCGGGCGCAACGTTCCGCGTCCGGGGCTGTGTGTGATCCGTCAGCCGGAAACGACGCAATTTACATGAGGAATCGAGGCAGAGGCGTCCCGGGCCGTAAGTAGCTAAGCCACAGGCACGTAAGTAATTCCCCGGCGTACGTAACGCACACGGGGCTACACGTGGGTACGCGACGCCGACCGACGCTGGTATCGATGGGTCGATGCTTGCGCGCGCGGCGCGCGTCGCCGCGGCTCTTCCCCCGCCGCCGTCGTACAACGGGATTCGGGACGAGATTATCGCCGTTAATTTCACGCCGATATACGCCGCGGCGCCGCTCTGCGCCCGAGGCCCGAGGAGTGTTAGCCACACACTTTTGCGTTAACGGCCCCGAGCGACGTAACGTCCGTCCGTCCGTCCGTTGGATAAGCACTTCTCAAGTCGACCGCAACATCTCCCACGGGTCCCCAAACCGCGTTGACGTACGATTGTTTTACGACGAAGAAAATAGAGATAACACTCTCGCGCCGGCTAATTCTGATCTGTTCGTTTTAACAACGCGAATTTAAGATTCGTTTATTTTCAGAACTGGAAAAGGAATTTGATGAGTAAGTCGAATCGAGATTATTAACCCTCTGTGTACCAGGTGGAAAAAATCAACACGCCGAACCATGTTGGGTGTCTTATACCCCATGTTATTACTTCACTTTAAGTATTATTAATTTAATACGACAATAATTTCGACTGTAATAATATCGATTCTTGTTCCTTAAGATATAAGAATAAAACCAAATGATAAACTCTTTAATCTTCTAAAACAAAAAAAATAATACTATTTCTTACGAACTAAATTTGAGTAGTTTAAATTTTGCTGGGGTATGTCACACTCCACCAAGTGCACGGAGGGTTAAAGTTAATCTATACGTTGATGGAAACAGAGGCATAAAGTAGTATAAATGAAACTAATTTTATCGCATGTCCTCCTTTTTAAATATCGGTTTTCCAAATTGACGAACAGTTTAAATTTTCAAATAAACCACTGATATTATTTAATCTTCCGTTCTATAAACTCAATCGTGCGATATATATGAACCTAAATATATAGATGCAATTTTTAAACTTGACAAAAATGCCATTTGAAAACACGAGCGATGAAATATTCGTGCTCGCCTAATTTAACAAGAGAGCAAGATACATAATCGAGCTATTAACTTACAAGCGGAAATAATCTGATCGATACCGTCGTCTGCTCTCGTATATCAATCCGACTCGAGTTCTTTTTTTTTTTTTTTAAACGTTCACCTCCTCGTTTATCTCCTCGCGCTACGCAGCTGAATAATAATACCTGAAATGTGCATATAAGCACATTCCTGCACTCGCTGTTCGCCGACATTAGTCTTAATCTCCCTCATCACTGCCTGTGCGCTCGTCCCTTGCCATGGAATAAGCCACGGGGGCCGGGTGAACGCGAGAAACTGGGCGAGACCGTTGGGGTGCCAAAGAGAACCTGCGCATTGCTGCGTGGAAATAATGTAATTTACATAAGGAGGGTGAGAAGAGAGAGAGAGAGAGAGAGAGAGGCGAGAGGCGACGCCCGCCCGTTTGCGAGCGGCTAAACCGCAAGTTCCACACGTGCCGCCCGCGGAATGCGCTGATATCGATGAATCGATACACACTACACACGCCACTACACACACGCTACTACTTAAGCCTACTCTATCACTCCCTCTTCCCTTCCCTCCTTCTCGCTCTCTTCCTCTCTGTGGTGTGTCTTTCCTCTTTCTACCTCGATCAGCACCGCTTATCTTCTGGATCGGTTCATGAGGATCGTTAAATTAATAAGCGCGCGGACAAATATGGTCCTCCATCAACGTTAACTTAATTTTCGAACCGAAATGGAGAGAAGCACCAAGAGAGACAACGATCCATGCGGTTTTGGTCGATCCGTGTCGCTCAAATTAGCCGCACCGCGAATCGAATTCTTTCGACCTGCCGGCCGGCTGCCGGCGCGGCGCGGCGCTTCGAGGCTTCACCCCGCCGCACTTTCTGCTTTACCTCGCCGAACGAGAAACATTGTATTAAGTATTAACAAGTCTAATTGCAGGGATTGGAAGACACTCGTTACTTGTAACGCCGTTATCGTTACAGTTACTTTTTTTTGGCAATTGATTGGTAACGGCGTTATTCTATTTTTTTGATAACTATAACGGTAACGTAGTTACATTTTTTCAGTAACGAATTATACAATTACTTTTATCGTTATTTTTTGTACTCGTTCTATTTTGTAATCGTTACTACTACTTTTTGTATTTTGAACTTTTTGTATTTATGACAAAGTGTTCGTGTGTATATATATATATATATATATGTATATGCAATCTTCAATTTTTAGCTAGCATTTACATAGTTTATTCTTATTTTAAAAGTTGTTAAATTTAAAAAATTTTAATAATTTAAAAATTTTGTATTAAAATATTAATATGTTCTATGATTGGTTTATGACATCTTAAGAATGCCATAAGTCAATCAATATCACAAATTGATAAGTTATTTAATAAGATATTTACGTTATAAGTATCTTAAAATACTTTGAAAAATTTATTGTGAAAAATATCAGCTAAATTGCGTTGTAAAATCGAAAATTTAATTGGTGCCTAGTTTGTAGAATTGGATATGTATAATATGTATAAATTCACTTTGAAATATTAAGCACGAAGCTGGAAGCTCTAACTCATATATCGAAAAGGCTTTCCTCTTCCTAGCTGTATTTTTATACAATCGGTCTAGTGTCACTGTTGTATTGCTTTTATTAATATTAAAACAAAAAAATTGCATCTTAAATTATTTAGGTTGATCTTGTTTTAGCATTAAAAAAGTAACAGAAAAGTAACAATAACGAGATAGTTTTAAAGGCTGGAAAGAAAACTGGTTTTTTTCTATTTTTTCGCGGATTTTTTCGGTTTCTTTCCCAAGGGGTAGAAAAATTCAAAAGAAAATTTCACGTACATATTCGTAAAACCTATCACATTTTACATTTGTAACACTTTGATACACTTTTCAAAATTTAAAAATTTTATAACAAGCATATATTTATTGCTGATAATGTTAAATACTAAAGAAATAAAAAGCAAATTACATAAGATAAATAAAAAAACAAAGTTAATATATTTTTCAAATAAAACGTATGGCTTTTGACAATTATTAATAATCAAAATTCTTTAAAAATACTTAAGGGCTCTCCTACGTTTAGAATTTTCAAAAAATCAATTTTGTTTTTTTTCATAAATTGATACTTTAAAGTGTGTAGGGTTAGCCGATTGAGGTAATAGAGACTGAATTTTTGTTATTATATTGCTTTAAACATGTTGTCAAACTTTAAATATGTTTTTCTCAAAATCATGTTTTTGAAGTCGGCGTGGTAGAAAACTTCCACACTAATAATCCGATTGACTTAAAATTTGGTATGCATGTTTGAATTAAGTATCGCTATGGCATGAACTAGGGATTTTATAATAATTTAAATAGTTTTTTTATTTACAACAAGAAAGCACAGAAATTTCGGCAAAAAACGATACTTTTTTTTTACAACGCCGCCATTTTGTGAAAAATTATTATTTTTCATTTCTTCTAGTTCATGCCATTAAGAACACATTACTAATTGTAAAAAATTTTGGTTTTTTGTTCTAGCTTTATTGAATAAAAAATTTTCCACCACGCCGTGACTCCGGAAATTTTGGTAGCATTGTATTACATTCTAGATATCGCGTATATTGTACATAATATTACGCAATAAATACACAAAATTTGAAATATCAATAAGAGAGATCTCAAAACGTTTCACATTTCGTGATGTTACTGTTTACCTACAAATCACTTTTGAAAAACACTCAATTTTACGTCGTCTAGACGGAGGAGGGCCCTTAATATAAATATCAATTTAAATTAATCTTTACACAAGTTGTTAGGATTGCGTTTCCTAAAACAGTTTATTTAATAATAAATAATATTCACTTCAAAGAATATAATATTCAAAAGTAAACAAAAATTAACTCATTATTAATTCCAGCGTTTATACGAGGTCTTATTTTAATAATGCTACAAAATACGAGAGTTATAACTTATAAGAGTTATAAGTTTATATCTAATTTAAATAAAAAATTTGCACATTTTAACGAGTAAATTAAAATAAATCACTTACATTACTATCTGAATCCCAATTCATATTTAATATGATGAAAAATATAAAAAATTAGGTTATATCGTTTACATATCAATTTTTCGCAAAAAACCAATTTTTTGGACAGAAATCGAAATTTTTCTGGTTTTTTTCTAGCACTATGAAAAAAGCAGTTTTTCTCTAATTCTAATTGTCGTAAAAATAATCGCTAAGCACGACCGAAACGAATTAATCAAGTAACGTGAATGTTGTCACATGTGAAACAAACGACGAGGCGGATCAATCGAATACGATGAATTATTCACTCACGCGTTCGCGCGAGTTGACGTCTTATTGCGCGGATTACGTTGTCGAAGGATGTATGTGATGTATCTCAAAACATTACGAAAAATATAAAAATTTTACAGATTGTTCTGTTAATATATTTGAGCAACTGTGCAAAATTTGAGCACGATTCTCTTTTTGGTTTAAAAGTTATTTGATTTTTTATTTACTTTTGATTCTTATATAAAATCGCATCTTGGAGTACTTATTTGCAAATTTGATAAGGAAGTAGCATTAAGAATTAAATCAAATTGTATAAGTATATATGCTAATATGACTCTAATAAATATTTGTGCAAAGTTAATTTGGATCCACTTACTTGTTTAAAAGTTATTTAAATAAAACTGCAGCAAAATACGAATATTACGCTGCATAAACTATTTTATCTATGCGACTTGACAACATTTACAGTAAACATTTGTGACATCTGTTATTTGAATAGGAGAGGTTATTGTCGATACTTTTTAATTTATGGCGACGCAAATAGTTATTTTCATGTAATACTCATTTTCCTTTTCAACAATATTTATTATTTTTCGACATTTTAGAAGATTCACGAGATTTAAAGCACATTATATTTGAAACACTTTCTACATTTGAAGCTTGATAAATGTAAAATGCCAACGTAGAAAATAATGCAATATTGTCATATTTTACAATAATATATTTTAGACATATATATTTTATTCTAAAATTATTAATTTAATATATAACTTATTTATAATATATAACTTATTTTTATATTAAATGTATATGTAAATTAATTATTGCTTGTAATGACTGATAATCATCTTATAAATTATTCATTATTTCGTTTCTTACAGTTGATTTCAAGGCTTATTAACGACCAAAATTTTTTAACATTGATTAAGAAAAATATTAATTATAAATATTTCTATTTTTAAAGACATGAAAAATCATGTTATTTCACGAAAGTTTAACTTCTTATGTAATGTAAAGTTATTTATTTTATTTTTAGACGATACGAAACCTAAGAAATCTGTAAATTTTAAATTTTGATAGCTTTTAGCTGATATTGTACATCTTTAAAAATGAGAAACTGGAGAAATACGATTCGTGGAAAACATCCGCCAGCGGCGCATCCGCGCGGGAGGATTACTTCCGGATGGAAAACACGATAATCGTTGATCGGCGGAGTTGTCTAACGATCGGCCGGAGAGAAGGAGGAGGAAGGGAAAGGGATTTTCTCGATAAGACAATCGAAGTGACTGAACGAGCGCGATATTTCCTGCCCGTGATAAATTATGCCTTTATCAAGCGCGCCATCGCGAGGAAAAGGATTCGACGCGCGCGGCACACGGCCGCGAAAGGGCGGCGTTTCCCGCGCGCGAGCATTTGCACGCGAGGACACGGATTACTGTATCAAGTCGAGAGAGTGAGTCCCCTTTCCTTCTCCTCCTCCTTCCCCTCCGCCTACACGCGACGCAAACGAAAACAAACAAGGAAAATAGAAAATTGCATTTTTATGACTCGACTCGTCTGCAATCTCGCTTGAGCTGTTCGGTCCCGCGATTGTCGAAGCGCGGCGGATATATAGAGAAATCCAATGCGCGCGCCCGGACTCTTCCCGTGGAAATTTCCCGCGTCCGGTGTTTTTCAAGTGCATGGGCGGCCGCATGAATAAGGAACGGCCGAGACGAGAGAAGCGGCGGGACTCGCTCTATACCCCTCGCTCGCGGGAAAATATCGCCTTTGAAGAGCCGGCAATAACTCGGCAACTGCAATCGCTCGACGGTGGACGCGCGCCGGACGGAGTGTAACCGCGGGCAGCCGGGACAGCGCGCGGCCGGACTGGATCGGGGACGCGCGCTTCCTCTGATCCGCCTTCCGTCGCGATTTTACGATTTACCCCACGTACGTACGCGAGGCGGGTATCCGCATTCTCGCATTGACACCGTTTCCCGGACAGCGGGCTTATCGCGTATATACGCTCGACGAATCTCTTTGATGCGACGCGCACCGTCGCGCATCGTATATACGTAATAGTCACGAGGATCGAGCGCGAAATGAGCTCGACAGCGAAGTTGGAAGGAAATAAAGCGCCGTTAAAAGTAAAACGCTCACCGCGAACTTTCCTCGCGGAGCGATCCCCAAATTGTTTGGATGTTTCAAACGAAAAGCTGCAGGTTATTCCTGCTTCCGACGATCACCATTCCCGCGCGAAATCTTCCCCCGGCGCGGCGCGCGATTTCCTTGACAGCCGGGAGAGGAGAATCTTCCCGGACATTGGGAATCGATCAAACAATTTCGACCGTCGGTTCCGTTCAAACTTCACGTACGGATCCAAACCTGAAAGTTTTGAATTCATTTCTACCTCCAACTCCGCCGAACAATTCGATCACGTTACCCCGAATTTTTCTTCTATTTTTTTTTTTTTTTTTTTTTTGATCGATCACCGATTGAAACAGCTGGACGCGCGCGAGAGAGTGTAACTGGGCGTCCAGCCTCCGAGAACTATCATCGTCCGAGTGTTTGCCGTTGTGCCTAAACTTTTTTTTTTCTTCTCGATCAAGACACATTGCGTATCCCACGTGGAGATAAGGGAACATTTTTCTGACGTTTCGACGGGGCGGAGTGTAGGATGAAATGTAGTTGGGACGCCCGCGGCGGAATAATCTCAACGAGCGAAATTAAATGATAAAGTACAAACCGCGTTAAAAGCGCGGAGCTTTGAACAAACGTCACCGGTGTAAAAAGTTTCGGAATTTCATTGCGCGAGAGACGTATTACCTATGTGAGAGCTAGCGCGCAATAACTCGATGATATAACGCGCCGCGCAATCTGTCGTTCTCGATAAGGATGAGATATGGGATAACCGACGATAAAAAGGCCGGTGAGAACAGGCGCGCGAGTATAAAAAAGCGTTCAGCGGAAAGAGACAGAACGAAGGGAAGACAGATAGATGGAGAAAGAAAAAGTGGGGGAGGGGAGGAGGCCGCGAGCAAAAGAGAGTGCGGAAGCACGTTTCGCCCATTCGTCGGCGTGAGATAATACACTGTGCGTTCGATAATACGAAGGGACGCGTTAATGCGTGCAGTGTCTAACACGTTGAAAAATCGTCAACGATAAGCTCTCACTCGCGGTATATACGGGCGATCGCGTGTCAGAATCCATACAGCACAGATCATTGCAACAACATTGCAATGTTTCAACAATATTGCCAAACGGGGAGCGTTAATTCCCATACAGCACAGTAACTTGCAGCAACATTGCTGCAAGTTTCTGTGCTGTATTAACGCTCCCCGTTCGGGCGCGTTCACAACCCGCCATATTTTCAGCGTGTGCAGCGTGAACGAACCATCGGAGAAAGAGATACCTGGCGATACGATGCCCGGGTCCCGATTCTCGCGTCGCGGGCGAGGTTTTTTGCACGCGCAAGAGAGATTCGGGGGAGAGAGAGAGAGAAAGAGATTGCGCACGCCCGCGCGCGCGCGAGGCTCTCCCGTAAATGCTTCTTACTCGCGAGTATGGTGCGTATTTGCCGGGATTAAGCGAATACCCCGGGACAACCTCGACGTTTCACCGGCGTATTAACATTCCGAGCCCGGCAAAAAGCCTCGTTTAATATCCTTCCTTCTGTTACACAGCGAGAGACGCGACAGCGCCTCGAAATGCCCGTACCCGTACCGTCCGCAAAACTGGCACCACCATTGTCCTAGAGCGCGATAGGATTGACCCAATATCTTCTTGTAACGTTCACAAAACGGTCCTATAATTGGGTACTCGTTACAGGAAAATCAAAACGTCTGAAATTGGCGTGACGTGATAATTGCAGTGCTCGACGCGATCGTTAGAATCACGTCGTCGTAAAGTTATCGAAATTCTGCTAAATATATCAATTTATATCATCTCCTACTCTCACTATTCCAGTTTCAGTTTACGCTTACTTAAAGAGGTTTTCCAGCTCAAAAAAAGTAGAGGGGAGTTGCATGATTTGTCCTGCTTTTTAACATAGAAAAGAAAAGAAAGCCATTGCCATCTTATAAGAAATAAATAATAAATTTTGAGCAATAAAATTACAATTTGTTATAAAAATTATTTTTTTATAATAAAACAAAATATTTATGTGAAAAAATTTGAACAAAATTATTTGCAATAATGATTTGAATATAATTTAGATATTAATAATTCTGATAAAAACGTTATAGTTGGTTAGTAGTTGATAATATTTAAAGAACTGATAAGCAAGAGTGTAGAAATGTCACAGAAAAAATATAAAGGTCGATTTATTACCGATTAAAACAATTAAAGAAAAAAATACATCTGTGTATTTTTAATAAAAACAATAAAACAGAGAGTGTCAAAAAAAATATATACTCTAAATTTTTGTGTACCACAAAAGTACGTCAATTAATTGACCTTGAGGCTATATGTTATATGAATTGACGTTGCCACGATTTCACTATAGTATAACGTTATTATCTAAATAAATTGGAATAATTCATAAACATTTCACACTCTTACACAAAAATAATACGATCAAAATTCATCTTCTTAATTCCACAATGTTCCTCAAACTTTATCCTTTCTTATGGATATAACTTTTTAATTTTCTTATATATTGTTTACAGAAAAATTATTTAAAACTCTTTCATATAAGAATTTAAGCTATTTCAGAGAATTATTTAAAGAAAACTATATGGTTAAAAAATTTGAAAAAATTTAGAAGTGCCTATAATATTAATTATATATTTATAATTAATATTATACATTTATTCTCAAAATTTGATCAAGTTTTTATATTATGAAAAGACTGGAGAACCTCCTTAAGTGTGACAGTAATCAGCGCACACAGTTTACAGAAAAATGTATTTAAAATTTACATATACATAAAAATATTTTATTTTTCCTCGACTGTATTTGGCGCTTCTATATTTACTTGTATTATCATTTTCGCAATTCTCGTTTCTCGACGAGAAATATCGATCATTGAAAGAGCGTCTCTGGTTGGGCGAAAAAGCGCCGTGCGTATAACGACGTGATGCTTTATTTCGCGTTCGCCATTCGCGAGCGCCACGATTCCCCCGGGACGTACGTCGTTGTTAAGTAACAATCGCAGGGCGAATAGTGCTGTCGAATAATATTGGGTTACGAATTCCGATGGGTAATGCCACCCCGACGATGAAAATCGATTTCCGCGGCAACTAGTTAGTTCCTCCCTCCCCTTCGCCCTTTTCGCCCCGCGGGTTCGTATCTCCCTTCGTGAAAGAGTAAAGTCTTCCCAAGGAGATCGATAGGCATTTCCGTGATTTCCGTTGAAAGGAAACTCTCGGCGAATTTCAGTTTCATTAATTTCGAAGATCCCGCGCCCTCGTCGCGTCGCCCTCATCGTCGTCGTCGTCGTCGTCGTCGTCTTCGTTGTCCGCCACCCTCACAGAGAGTCCGGCCGGTGCCGCGCGGCTCCCCCGGTATTCTCTCGCCTCGCTCGCGGAAGAACCCACTTGAAAATTCCAATCACAGTCGCGAGGAGAGAAAGCCTAGGGAGGAGTGAGGGAGGCGGAGTGGGAAACGGGGAGGAAGAAGAGGAAAACGAAAATTTCCTCCGTCGATATCTAAGCGACTTCGACGCGAGTCTGATAGAAAAAGAAAAAAAATCGCGTTCGTTTCCCCTTGTGCGTTTCCCCCTGACGAAATCCGACGGTATCGAGAAAAAGGCGTTCAAAGAGTGACCCAAAAAAAAGATGATTTTTTTTGCCCGTTCTTTTGGGCCCTCGATTTTGGGACTGGACTGTGTGCCAAATGGTACCTTATAATGAGATATTAATTACAGAGAAGTTTCAGGTTGAGGTGACAATTATTATCAGAACTGGAGGAGCGAGAGGGATGAAATCAAAGTTCATTATGGAATTGTCACAGGTCTGCGAGGTCCAGTATTTTAAGAAAGTCAATCCAGCTGATGAAGATTGATCGCATTTTTACGTAAATGACGCTCGTTTCGGATGTAAAAAAAATTGAATTTTCGCGTAAAGAGACGTCATAAGTGACCCCTCTCCAGTTTGTTAAAATTTCTCTATAATTAATGTCTCATCATAAGGTATCATTTGGCACACAGTTCTGTCCCAAAATCGAGAGCTCAAAAAGCAGACGATTTTTTTGGGTCACTCTTTCTGTCGCGGCTAATTAAAACGACGTTGTGTGCGCGTTCCTTCAAAGGACGTTTCCTCCGCATTTTGTATGCGCGCGCGCGCGCGCGCGCGACCGAACGCGAATTACAAGGAAAGAGTGGAAAGATATTGCGAGATTGCGAGTCCGCTCGTTTTGCTTGCGTACGTACGGCGTCGAACTTTTTTTCCCGCGCGCGCGCGCGCACACACACACACACACACACACACACACACACACACACACACACACACACACACACACACGCACGCACGACGCACGACACACACACACACACACACATTTTTCCCGATCGCGTCAATGCCCGGGCGTATGCATGCACATTGCCGCCGCGTAACGACGCGTGAATGGGAAAAACGTGCGAAAGGCTTAATCCATCACGGCAAGTTCATGCGCGAATTCGAGCGACGAGTAAATATCTGAAGAATTTTCCGATGCACACCTGCCCCAAATACGTCTATCAGGAACGCGCCGCGCCGCCGGTGCTCGGAGAAGTGGCTAAAATAGCGCCGACTGTGCGCGACCTGTCGTCGTAGTCGTCATCGTTGCCGATTCCGCTCGCTTGCATATATCGGGATACCATCTCGCGCGCAATTAAAATCTCCGCTCCGAACTCGCGATGATATCGCGACACGGAGGTATTCCGATAAATCCAATAAATAACGACAGAAAGAGAGAGAGAGAGAGAGAGAGAGAGAGAGAGAGAGAAAGAAGAAGAAGGATGGAAAAGTTACGAGGGAGATCGTGATCAAGTTTGTCGTGGCTAACCGTGTCCGGACCGGTCCAATAACAATCGGCGCAAACAATCGCGAAGGATACCGTGAAGTACGCTCGGTGTCTTATCCAGAAATGAAAAAAAAATTGAAAGTCTCTATATCTTTGTAAGATTCTTTGTTAGAAAAGAAAACAAATATTTACAAACAGAAGATCTCGTTAACTTAATAAATATTACGTTATAAGAAAAAACGGACTCTGAAAGTGTACGTTGTTGATCAAAGCTTGTCAATTTTATAAAGTGAAAACAACGTATGGTCAAGCTATCGCAAAATATTACAGGCGATATTTAAAACCGTTACATGAATTATGAATCTCGTATATGAGTTGGCATAATCATAGAGCAAAGTTTCACGTGTCTTGAGATATAAATGATTTAATAATTGTATTTTGATTAGAGTACTAAAGGAATTTAACTGATTGTAAAAGTGAAACGATTATATATTTCCGTCAAAGTCGACATCATTAAAGTATTGTACAATTGTTGGACGCTTCTCAATATCACACACGCGATAAAACAATTATTGGATTCACGCTATTAAACGATTCTTTTTCAAGTGGTATGAAGTCAAGTGATCAATAAATAAGAGGATAAAGAGCTTAGGAAAAAACCGGAAATACTTATATGTTATGAAAAGGAAAATGAGCCGAAACGAGTAAAAGTAGGATGTTGCGTTATGAAATTATATACTTTAATTTTTAATACAATTAGAAGACGCTTTCAGAAGTTATTTGTAGAAGTTTTAATTCAGATTCTTTACTTTTTACTACTTTTAATTTAATTCTTCATTAGTTATTGCCATCCTAATTTTAATTTATTCTTAATTCAAAAACTTTATTTGTCTTTTTTTCTTTTTTTATTTTGTCTAGACTTGAATTTGACCTCAATCTTCTATTAACTTTTTGGACATTTACCAATTTATGAGACTTAACAGCTATAGGATTCTCCCTTCGAACCGAATATGTTATCACCACATTTTACATCACTCGATCACAATAATTTCGTAATTTTATTACTTTACATTGTTTATATATTTATTAATAGTTATTATATCATATATGTGTGTGTAACATATTGCGCATATAGCCTTTGAGTTTTGACACGACTTCTTATTTGTTTTTGATTATTTTAAATCATCATTTTGTTTGTTGATACAATGTTACATTCTATTACTTATTTTATTATGATTATATTAAATTTTGTTTATTCCCTTCTGCTACATTGCAGAAAACTTCTATAAATTGAAATAAAATCTATCTTAATTCGAATTATTTTTTCAGGTATTTAGATGTATTATATTTTATCTCTGCAACTCGAATTTAAAGTAGTTATAGACCTCTATACAAGTCGAAGTTCACCTCTATAAGTCGAACTTCTATTGTCGCTGCCTCTATGTAAGGTAACCGGACCAAATATGGGCCTATACGCAAATTGGCCAATCGGCTGTTTGTAAGTAATTACACGAAAAATTTAATAGACAGAAATAGTAGGGCGTGCAAGTGATCCGTGTGACTCAATTGCGTTATTTAATAGATCATCTAATTCATTCTGTTTGTGTCAATACAAGAAAATAGAAACGTCGTGGTCGCGATGTATAAATTTCGTAGGCATGTAATTGTTTTGTATGATTACAAAAACATGGTTATCAGTTTTTGTAGTTTATGTTATTTTAGCTCTGTATTCATATTTTATGACCCTATATTTAATTTATACTTTTGTCACAACGTTTTTTTTTATAATTAAAGAAAAGTAACTCTTTGTACGGCAGAACCAATATGGCCAGCTTTGCGTGCGTTCAACTATGGTGAGAGGTATAACTAGACGTGCATGCGTAACGAATACGCAAATGTAACCGTAGCGATGCGACAGATTTCCTAATCCAAAAAGTCATTACTTTAGTGATTAATATCTCGCTTCGCGAAGCGCATATTGACCCTTATTTGGTATGTCAGATTCGTTCGTTTCGTGCAAAAACCTCATAAAAAAATTACTAGAATGAGATTGAAAAGAGATCGGAAGA
>NW_012026787.1:1356208-1364504 GCF_000956235.1 Wasmannia auropunctata | reverse complement strand
TGTGCTCTTCCGATCTTTTCATATTTCGAACATTTTATTATGAAAAAAAGAGAACATATATGACAGTCATATTGGGTACACATGTACCCAATATACTCGAAATATCACTTTTAAAAAAAATCTTTACTGCTTCTGTAGAAATGCTCGAAAATGTTTGATATTTTTTATTAATGTTTAGAAATGTTCCTTCTTTACAATGTAACCGTTAATTTTTTATTTTGGACTCAGTAAAAAATTTGAAAAATTCGTAAAGCTTAATGGAGGCATATTGGGTCCGGTTATAACCTTATAATTCGAAGTTGTAGCTATGTGTAACCATGAGTAATCAATAGCCTGATATTTTGTTTTATGATTACATTTATTATATATATGCAATGAATAATTCACTGTCAAATATTGATTTTTTTCCTCTAAAAGTCATTATAATCGGAAAATTATAAACTTTCGTATAAAGCCTCTGTAAGTCGAATTTTCGTATTTTAATCCTGTTTTACTCGAATTTCGATAAGTTGAAAACTCTATAATTCAAAGAGTTTTTCTTTTCCCTTGAGATTCGAGTTATCCACTGTACTACACGTTAATCTTTCATTAGACATTAATAATATTAACGTATAGTCCCTTAAAATATGGGTTTAATTGAATTTCTGCAGTTACATTTCTGCAAGTTTGTCAAGAATATCAACGCAACAATTGTCCAGCAGTTCAGTGTCCAAATTCACAATCTATTTTCTTGTTCTCTTACTGCACTTCTCTGTGCAATTTCAGATATAAGTCTCTTAAAATAATTAGGTTCGACTGATATTATTTTAAGAGATTTATATCAGAAATAATACACGTGGGAAAACAAGAAAATGGATTAAATTTGGACACAGACATGAACTGTTGTTGCTGTGATATTGTGGATAGACTCGTAGAAATGTAACTGAAATTCAAGACCATAACAAATCGATCCGTCGAAAATAATCAATAATATTGTTGTTGACTGTTAATCCACTAACATTGGTAAAAGAAACGTTGACCAGAAAAGATCTCATCAGTTGCCGAAAAGACGTTAACCCAAGAGGATCTCGTTGTGATGATATTTGCACCTCTAGATTGGTTGTCAACTCATCAATAATTAAATCAAATTATCAAAGGTTGTCAAAAAAAAGGTAAATTACTGGATGATAGCTTCAGACAGTGATCTTAATTCTAAATACTTAATAACTGTTAATATTATAACTAAATATTAGTAGTTAATAATATTAATATATAATAACATGTCACGGTCTTGAATTTAATATTAATATTAACATTAATACATAATAACTATTAATAAATATTGGACATTGTAAACTCAAATCAAACAAGAAACGTATTCTCTGACTAAAGATTAACGTAATTTATTATATATTGAATTTTGTATTTGCGCAGTTGAAGAAAACTTAATAAAATCGAAACGTCTTGCTATAATTTTATTAAATTATATTATATGATTATATTACATCCCTTGTTTTATTGACTTCTGTACACTCTAGTTTCTTTTTATTACGTATAAATAATATACAGAATATCGCAAAATTCGCGAATCAGAATGCTATAACAAGGAAATTCTCAAAAAATTAAGTAAAAGGGTTATTTGCAAATTTTTATTTGAAACAATAGTTTTTAACAAATGAGATCTTAAAACGTCAACACGGTACAAAGCGGATCTTGGTGCTTCCATATAATATTAGTGTGAATCTTACAATACACCTCATGTTCTCAGCCAGGAAGGCTTCCTCGCTGAGAACATGAGGTGATATTTTTTCACAATGAATTCTTTACAGATTCGTATAGATGCAAGTTAACATTTATTTGATGTCGCGAAGGTGGGGGGGATTTAACAGGATTTGATGCTTTGAGCATCGATTTATTAGATTGCCATTGGCAATTTAATTGTGATATTACATACTTGGCTCGGAGCTACGAAGATGCACGCGATTTGCGGCCACGTGATGTTATATGAACCGAAAATTGTAAGATTCATACTGATATATTATATGGAAGCGCCAAGATCCGCTTTGTACCGCGTTGGCGTTTTAAGATCTCATTTGTTAGTTAACTTTCCACGGACTTTCCTGATACCCATTTAATATAGTTTTTAAGATGTAAGGGGGAGGTTTAAAGCTGACCAATCATAGACTATATCTTTAGACAATCGCATGTCTGCATTTGACGAGTAACCGTCTAAATATAATCTCTGATTGATTGGCTTTAAACTCTCAATATCTTAAAAACTATTACCGCTTGAAATTAAAATTTACAAATAACAATTTTACTTAATTATTTGAAAACTTTCGTGCTAAAGTACATATTTTGATTCGCGAATTTTAAGACACACTAGATAAATATAAATATGTATATTATAAAAATAATATATACATATATTTATATAAAGAAATATAATATAAAATATATTATAAGAATAACTTATGCTTCATCATTAGCATGTTTTTTTATTAAATAAATTAATTGAAATGTGTCATGTAATAGAGAATTATTTTTTGCTCTTTTATTTATAATCGTGAAAAATTCACATATTTTTTCTGGATACAAAGAAAGAAAATATTGTATATTGTAATTTTTTTATTTCATTAAATACAACTCGATCTAAGTTTACATGCTAATAAATTTATATTCTTTATTTTGATTTTACATTTTCGTTTTACTTAAAATTTTAAAAATAGTTAATTTAAATATTGTAGAGGATAACATAATGTAGGATAAGGGAATAAGATTCAAATATATAGAATGTATAAGATAGAAGAAAATTTTTGAAAATACTAAGAATGGAATGAGAATTTAAGAAATGTTATAAAAGTATAAGGGTAAGAATTGAAAATAAGTTTGAATATAAAGAAGTGATATAAAAATATTTAGAAGTAAAGAGTTGTGGAAGATAAAATAAGAATGTGAAAGACATTATAAGGCACGACGATATAAATAAGTAAAGGATTTTTAAATGCTAAAAAGTAGGAAGAATGGATGATTGTGTATAGATAAGAAAAATGTAAACCAAGTTCCTTCTGTTGCTTAAATGTTAGAAGTAATAAAAATTCTTCTTTGTAAATATTGTGAGGAGATAGATGTGTACTACAATGCCGAGCATTAGGTGAAACTGCCTATAATGTTTCAATCGAGTATACAGATTTTCTCGGCAAGAGAAAACTCCAATTATTGCAAAAATATGCATTATATGTTCCAATAGCTAACTAAATGTAAATGAAAAATAATTTAACATATAATCTTCTTATTTAATGTATAACAAGAATTAAATGTGCTTTAAATGTGCTTTTCTCGAAATCAGATTTTATAATCGCATTAAAAAAATGTTTTTCCTAATAAATTATATAAAGTATTAATGATATCAATACGCAACTGAATATATATAAAAAAATACTCTATTATGTGATGATGTATTTTTTATTTCCTACACTAATTTTTATATTTAACCAAAAAATGCAAAAATTTTTTCTGAAACATTGGTACGGTTTTTAAAAATTGTCAATAATGTTTTTATAAATAAAAATTTTATCTGTTGCGATTGTTATGTATTTAATATTTTAAAGTTTTTAAATTAAGAAAATAATTATTTTTTTGCTTTCAAAATCATTTAATCGGAATGCTGTTAATGCGACATGCTTGTTTTCTTTCTAGGGGAAATCTTAGTTTAATAACTTTGTAAATAATAATAATACAGTCAACTTTTTTTCGAAAAAAGATACAAAATATTGTATTATTAAACCATAAAAATTGTTTTTTTTAACTTATCAGAGCTTTCTAAAACAAAATTGAAGAAAATATTTATTATTCAGGCAGTTTATAACATTGCTTTTCTCTCTAAAACTTAATATTCTAAGAATGTTAAAATATTCTAGTGGGCATTCTATATTTTACTTCTTTCTTTATTTTTCTTTTCTCTTTTCATTAATTATTTGAACAAACAAACACGAAAACTGAATTTATAATTCTTGATAAAAAATGAATCATAAATAATTAGTCAAATAAAATTATTAATATGTTATACATATACAAAATAAATTTTCATAATTCTTTTTTTGATTGCATTCCCTGAAAATATTACTCGTGCTTGTCGCGTATAAAACGTTCAATAAATTCCAAGCTGTATCAATTCTGAAATTAAATATTTGTACTAATCTGTCATAGAGCTCATCCATTCCAAGAGAGGCAACAGATCCCCGAGATAACAAATGTTACATTTATCTGTACTCTTGTGCTCTTCGTATAATACGCGCACATTGCGTTTATGCGTATTAATGTACGCATTATTATTATTATTATTATTATACACATAGAAATTATATACATATTATATATAATTTTCTGATCTAATTTTCACATAAATCCATTATTTTAATAAGATGAAAAATAACATATTTTTTACTCATCGACGTGACACGCAGCGGCGGAGCATTGCGATTGTGTCAAAAACCACGTTGAATTATTAAACGGAAATACATGCGAGTTATGGCAATGCGCAGCATAATTAATATCCTGAAGAATAATGTGGTTGACCGTGCATAAAATAATTATAAATAATTAGTTGTTCGTACAACAAATGAAATGAAAAAAATAATAATTTACTCCACAATTGCCCAATGCCTCTCTCCCAAGTTCTCCTTCCCTTCTCAGATTCGTTCGTTCCAACTCGTGCAAAGCAACACAGTCGCGAAAACATTGCTAATTACTCGCGCGTACTAATCACCGGAATAGGATAATCGCGCAGCACTTTGCACGGCACTTCCGACGTTAATCGCACGCGATGCGCATTTTACTCCCGTGCTTCGCGACGCAATCTCATTGAAATGTGATAACAAGAATGACGAAAACAGAAAAAAATAAATTTTTACGATTCGCTACGATACCGATAAATTTCACAAATCGAATTAACACAATAAGCGAGATCTCAAAGAACGGATTCCGACAAGTCACAAATCACAGTGATGTCGCATTTTGCTTACAAAAATTATAAAAGCTACGTAATAAATAATACGTAATTATATATATATATATATATATATTTAACAATTATATATATATATATAATTAATAATTAAATATACATATATATACCTATATATATATATATATTTAATATATAATTAAAACATATATAATTAACTAAATAAAATATATACTTAATTATGGTTATGTTTATTAATTAGAATCGACCCATTTTATATCAATTATCAATTTCGCACGCTTTATGAGGAATATATATTTGTAGTTGTCAATCGCGCGAAGTAATCTGTGATGATTCTGCGATGATGGTTTATTGTTCCTAAGAAACAATCGCGTTTCATTGAGTAATGTCATAGACGTAACAAATATAGATGTATACATAGACTGCACATTACAATAACGTGACGACACGTGGAATATTCTCGCCCCTGTCTATTTGAGTCTCGACCAGCGAATGACAATACGTGCGGCGTATGAATATACGGTGGCTTTCGAATGCGTTTTACGAAAACGAACGTCAAGATCATGCGCCAGCTGGTCTCTATCGTTTTTAACATAGAAATCCTCTAATCAAAGTCTGGACTTAAAATAGCAATCTATGATTGATCTGCATTTCTTCTATAATTCAGTTTGTTCCAATTTTCTGAAATTTATACTTTTGTCAATGTTAAATAAATTAGTCAAAAAATGTATCAAATTTAACTCTAATTATTATTTAATTTGCCTTAATACTATATGAAACTATATAATTTTTCTGATATCGTTTCTTTACAATAAATTTCTTCAATCGTTTCTTTACAATCTAATATACGTGTAAAAATATACATAGCGTATACTTTTATATTACATTATATATAGATACATTAATAATATTAATTATAGAGCATCTAAGTTCCATCCATTTATATTAATGTTATATTAATTTGATATTATTTACTTGATTGATCTTTGAATTTTTACAGTTTAATCGTTAACCGCTAATCGTTAACCGACGATCCCATTTGGGATCACCTCCTTTTATTCTGCAAACTGTTCGCTCAATTTTTACGGAACTTGGTCTATGAAATAATTTAACTAATTGTAACATGAGAATAAACTAATGCGGTCAAAGTGGATTTTGGTGCTTGATAATATTTATGTGTAACTTTTACAATTTCCAGCTCAAGTAAACTGCGCGCCGGACATTTTATCGGTCTTGAAACACAGTTCTAAACTGAATTTGGAGTAATATCACAATTAAATTGACAAACAATTTAATAATTTTGATGCTAATAAGCACCTTATATATCCTGCAAAATAACTTATTAAAAAAATTATTACCTCAGCCAAGGTATTTTTCGCAATAAGTTATTTTACAGGATTTAAAAGATGCTTACTAGCGTCAAAATTATTAAATTACTTGTCAATTTAATTACGTACGTTATATTACGTACTTCAGATTTAGAGATATGTTTTAAGACCAACAAAATGTTCGGCACGCAGTTTGCTTGAGCTGGAAATTGTAAGTCACACATAAATATTATTAAGCATCAAAATTCGCTTTTACATTGACTTATTCTCATCTTACAATTAGTTGTTTGAACTTTTCGATGTCGATTTATATAAATGTTTGAATAACTCAATAATTATATCGGATAATTTATCGGAATCTAAGATAAAATTAAAGTTCAAAATGACGGATCCAACACGATCTGAATCTTAAAAAATTAATTAATCTGATTAATCTGATTGTGAAACTCGGTTTTAAGAAGTTGGAATCGCTGAAGCCGATTCTGGCCTCAGAATTCAAAAATTCAAAATGGTTGATCAAATTTAAAAAAATAATCTGATCATAAAACTGTTTTAGGAAATTTTTATTGAACAGTAACATCAAGTTTTCAGTTTCGCTTTATTTGAATTTTATTAATGCTACGTAAACAGTTAAGTAACTTATTATTATTAACAGACTAGAACAAAACACATTTTCAAACTATTATATACTAACAATAATTTAATTATTAAGTTATTATATTAAAAAATAACATTAAATTTTTTAATTCTGAGGTCAGAATCGGATTTAGCGATCCTAAAAGTCCTTAGAAAATTAGATTTTTCATAAGTTACTTTGTTAGAAAGCAAGTTCTCAAAGGATTAACTTTAGACATTCACTTGAAATAGTCATGATAAAACTCAACAATCACAACTGTTGTAACTGTCATAACTGATAGACAGCTCCAAACCATGTTATGAATTTAACAGTTACGATGTGTGTGTGTGTGTGTGTGTGTGTGTGTGTGTGTGTGTGTGTGCGTGGTGCGTGTAGCGTGTGCGTGGTGCGTGTGCGTGTGCGTGTGCGTGTGCGTGTGAGCGCGCGCAGGAATCTATATCCATCTGATTCAGAAATAGGTAGATATCTTCAAACGAAAAAGCATCACACTGACATTCTATACATTCGTTTCGCGATACTATTAAAATAGATCTATTTAAAAAAAAAGCCTTTAATTCGGCCATTTGTTTAAACATTTTATTTTAAATGTTTAAAATTGATGCGATAGAGAAAGAAAGAGAGAGAGAGAAATATAGCTACTATCTTACTCTGCAGTAATCCTAATGTAAATTTAGCAAATTTTATAAACTAGTTTTATAAATACTCGATTTTAACGAACATAAATAAAAATGAAGACTACAGATTTTTCATAAAGACTGTTAAATTCGACAACATTGCTTCAGATCATTTATCAATTATGGCAGTTATAACCACAGACTTCTATATATTAACTAAACTGCTCACTTCGATTATTTTGCACGTGATAGAAAAAGACAAGAGTCATTCTGAGCTGTCTTACATCATATATCATATGCGTATTGTTTGTGAGTGTTTATTACGTGAACTGAATGTATCAGTAGTGATTGTCGTGAAATTTATATATGTGTGAGTAGATGGATCTAAAAATGGCAGTCCCATTAGTCCCAAAACACAATAGGTGTTGTAAGCCTTAAGCCGTAAGAAATTGATCAATCGCAGTTGAATTTGAAGAGAATAATGGATTATGATTGGTCAATTGCTTACGGCTTAAGGGGATCCTAAACCCGAGATCAAACTCCAAAAATTCACTGTTTTATCGACGATTTGTGAATATGTATGCGTGCGATATTGATGTAGTAGTGTGTAGTGATGTGTTCATGTTTACTACCATATCGATATCTTACGCACACATCGTAACAAATTTTCAAGAACATACAGCTTTTTTATTAGGCATCCAAGCCTATAATTTTATGAACTCAACATTGTTTGCACATGTAATTCGTAGTT
>NW_012026787.1:1333084-1356188 GCF_000956235.1 Wasmannia auropunctata | reverse complement strand
GCCATGTTGGACTAAGAAAAGGTAACGGAGATCTAAATTTCATAAATTTTTTGCGTTCTCAGCATAACCTCTACCAACCGGAACTACAATGATGCCTATACTTTAATCGTGGAGAAGGATTTTTTAATCTGTTGCCTTTAATTATGTTTATTTTGTTTTGGAAAATAATCGCGTTCGATTGATAAAACAGACGACTTTAGGATCGTCTTAAGTTTTTGGTATATCGAATATTTTGTTCCTTTTATTTCAAATAATTCAAGTCAGTAACCAGTACACAATAATAGAAGTCTGTGGTCATAATTTTGATAATTTCCAGTTAGCACAGAGAGTGAAAAAAAAACTCAGTTATATGTCACCAATTCTGAGTTTATTTTCAGATACAAAAAATTCTTTTTCTAAAAGGGATTCTCTTTGAACCTGAAAATAAACTCAGAATTGATGACATAAAACTGAATATACTAATAAATTCTTTTGGGCTCTGTGTGCTATCTAGGTTGATATTTTTAAGTTTATTATTCCAAAAATGAACATCTGATAATGAAATTAAGGTAAACTGTGAGCTTCAAAGACTAAGTAAGCATAATGTCAAATTAATATAATACAAGAGGGAAGCAGAAAATAAAATGAATTTATTTATTTATTTCTCACAAACACCACGTTAGCAAATTGTATACAAAATTATCTCAATATAATTACCCAAGCAAATATAATAATCTAATTAAATTGAAATCGGAAGGAGCAAAGAGCTGTAAATGGAAAAAAGTTTCAGTCAAAAGTTTTAACGGCAACAAAAACCTTTGACGCAAACGGAATTAGTTTGTCATATGTGCCTGTTTCGATACGTTCTTCCTTAATATATTGGTTATACTTAGTATATTAGCGATAAATATTACATGCCTTGGTGATCGAATTGATATAAAAATTCGTTCCCGGAAACTCAGAAAGCTGTAGGTCAAATTTTGGTTGAGATAAAATTTTTAGCAATAAATTCTTCGCAGTATTTCGAAGATGCTTTTGTTTGCATCGTATTATTAAATTAAAAATTAATTTAATTGTGATCTTACTATTTCAGCTTCAGTTTATGATTGCATTGCAAGTCCGACAGTAATTCGACACGCGGTTTTTGAACCGCAAAAAATGGATTTAGAATTCATATATAGAAATATTATTAAACATCAAGATCCAATCTCGGCCATAGAAAACGCTCTCGAATTTGTGTTATTTACGCGACCAATTTATTATTGAAATCAAAAGACCTATGGATCTGTGTAAATATATTGCAAAGTTGGATGATTATAAAAATTTCGCTATATAACGTGTACTGCACGTCAAAACTAAAAAAATTTATTCTACTTTCTAATTTTTCCTTGTAAATAAATGGAAGTTAGATGCTCTATAATTAATATTATTAATTAATTAATTATTGCTAATATTATTTATTAATTATTAGGATACTAAAATTTTACTCTAAATTCTTAATTGTATTAAATTTTTGCATTTGCTCATTCTTGCTATGTTTGCAAAATATTTCAATTTTAGAACAGATTCAACCGTCACTTGATTCACTTATCGGATTCATCAGTTGATAATATTGTCAAACTCATAGACAACAAACACCAAAGAAGAAATGTTGTCAGATTTAACATGTATTCATGATACACGAATTGAAATACGATGTGTGTTTAACTCGGAAGTAGCCATCTTTAAGTTGGAAGAAGTACACTGAGAGAAAAAATTTTATATTTGTAACTATAATTGCATGGTAAAAAAATTATGATTAAGAGCACTGTTTAGTTATTATTACTATAATGTTAGTAATAACTAATGTTAGTAATAACCTTATATGCATTGTCCTATCAAATATGAAAAAATATATAAATACTATAAATACTATAAATTATAATAATTTCAAAAATATTAATATAGTAAAATATCAAGATATGTATGAGATAAGTGAAATAAATATTTTTATGTAGTAAATGCAACTGCAATTATAGTAAGTATAACTATTTTCTTAACATTTGCTTACTTTTTATATTGTAATAATAACTAAAAAATAAGTAAACGAAAAAATAATAATATTTATATATTAATTATAATTTAGAATCATAATGCATTGTTAAAGCAGCTATAATTTACATGGTTAAATTATAGTTATCATATAATTTTATAGTTGTCCCCAAAATTCACTATAAATTATAGTTAAATTATAATTATTCCAACTATATTTTTCTCTCGGTGTAATTATGTTGGTCTTTAAGTTTAAAGTTTTGGTATACTAAATATTTTGTTCCTTTCATTTCAAATAATTCAAGTCAGTAACCAGTATACACAAACGCAGTTTCTCGTTACTCGTACTACTCGATCCGGCGACTCGTGCATTATTTCGCGTACAAAACTAGAAATGGTAAATCGCGCTCAAGTCGAAAGTTCAAAGCGCGAATACGGAACACATAATTCGAATTCAAGCGTTGCTATGAGACAATTACTGCCCACAAATATTGCGAAACATACCATTTACGATTCTCTTTGTCCCTGAGTTCCGTTTCCGTACGTCCAGGCGAATAAATTCGTGCAAAACATTCGCTTCGACACGCTGCTAATTAATAATCCGTTCGTTGCAAGAAAAGACGTTGATGACTTCAAATACTTGTCGCTATTGTATTTTGATAATGCGCAACTATACACACGAAGCGCGGCACTTCGCTGTGCGAATAACACAGTAACACATGTCCTTCAAAGCGTTGCACGTTGCACAGAAACAAACAGCGAGGCCGCATGCCAGTGAGTCTCACCAAAATATTTAACGTGTTTCAAAATAAACATACGGCAACGCACTCGTACGTTTGTCAGATACATACATCGCAGCGCGCAATTCATAATCCCTTTTTTGCGTTTCCTTTTATATTCGAATGCGTGGTGTAGCTGGGCCAGCTCGACCAGTACAATTAATTACGTAAACGTAAAGATGTGCTTTTTAAGTGTCACAGAAAAATTTAAATACAATTTGGGTGCACATCACGTTAAATCCAGGGATTGAAAACTCGTTACTTGTAACGCCCATTACCGTTACAATTACTCTTTTTGGTAACGGATTGATAACGGTGTTATTCTTTTTTTAGTTACATTTTCTCGGTAACGGTAACGAATTATACAATTACTTTTATCGTTACTTTTTGTATATTGAACTTTTTATATGTGTGTGACAAAATTTTCGTATATTCAATCTTCAGTCTTTAGCTAGTATTTATAGTTGCTCTTATTTTAAGACTGTTTTAAATAATGTCTTAAAATATTAATATGGCTCTGTGATTGGTTTAAGCCCATAGCACATAGAAAAACGTAAAGCAATAAGATGTAAGCAGTAAGTGAATTGGTCAATCAGCACAGTAGAGAAAGTAAGATTATTGCCTTATGTTTTCTACTGTGATTGACTAACCGATTTTACTGCTTACGCCTTACTGCTTTACGTTTTTCTATATACCATCGACTTTATGACATCTTAAGAATGCCATAAGTCAATCAATATAATAAATTAAATTGACAATTTAATAAGATATTTACATTAATAAGCATCTTAAAATACTTTGAAAAATGTCAGCCAAATTGCGTTTTAAGATCAAAAATTTAATTGAAACGTAGTGTAGAATTGGATATGTATATAAATTCACTCTGAAATATTAAACGCAAAGCTAGAAGCTCTAGCTCATCGAAAAGGCTTTTCTCTTCTTAGTTGTATTTTTTTTTATTGGTCTAATGTCATTAATTGTATTGCTTTTATTAACATTTAAAAAAATTCTTAAATTATTTAAACTGATCTTCAGCATTAAAAAAATAACAAGTAACAAATCGTTACTTTTTAAGTAACTAGTTACTTTTTTAACTCGGTAACGAGAAACGATAACTAGTTACTTTTAAAAAGTAATTTCCATTCCCTGGAAATCTCAATCAGTTGTAATTCATCAAGATCTCATTTAAAAAAAGAAAATGATATCTTTTGACTATTTAATTTACTACCCATATGATGCGAATGCGAATCGCAATCGTCAGTAAAATGAAAACGCTCCAATTTCGAGGAAACGGCCCGCCTGAATTTAGTGCGAAATCATATCGAGGAAACATCAATTAATAGCGGCGGAAATCAATCACGGCTCTATGTTCTTCCCCATGTTCTTCTACAAATATTATTTACAACCGGCCTTCATACATTCTCGAATGTCGGTAAATCGAAAACGATTGTTTCCAGGCTGCATGTATACACGGTTAGACGCAAATTATTTAATTCTGCATATTGCGTACGCACACATCGCGGAGAAATGTATCTCTTATATCCCCTTCGCCTGCCTTTTATCCCGCGGAATAATTTCAGTTATATAAGGGCGTGTATTATATACATATAATTGCTTTTATTATCTCTCATTAAATAAATGTAAGCCAAATATTCTGTTTATTTTACTTCAAATTAATTGTCAATACATCATAATATAATACGGCTTTTTGTTACTTGAATTGGCGATATGTATGCTATATTCCGCACTTTATTATTCAATATATGTATACTGAAACGTATAAGCAGGTTTCGTTTAAAGCGGCGAAAAGTTCAAAGCGTTATGTGAAAACGCCGCATATTCGAATCTAAGCGACATTAAAGAAATAATTATTGTAAAACGATAATTTATTCATCTTATCGCTTCGATTCACCACTTCAAATGAAATAAAGTCGCGCGCTGTATCTGCTTTGGTGAGTAACCGATACTCTCGGTACGCTCGAGAATCGTTAATCGCGAGAGGTTAATTAATCGCCGCGAACCGATTATCGCTAATTATTTGTAGGAGATAATCGGCTGTTAGAAAAAATACACGTGAAACGAAACGCGAAACTGGTATCGCTGAAATGTTGAATCCGACGCCGCTTCAGAGCGGTATACATTAATCGATAATCACTTAAGAAAATATTTCTCACAAAGACAGTTAGGGGAGAATTATGCCGAATGCGTACCACTTAAGTTATTTTTTTATCTTTCCATACACAGTATTAATCTAACTAACGTTCCTGCTATGTTCTTAAATACATTGACTTTAACCGGTTTTAGAAATAAACAACTACACTTTGACACTTTCATTGGGAGAGTTAACGTTTTATTTTAATTATTGACTTAAATTTTATTGTTTACAAAAATGAACTCCATTACCTTTCCAACTCCATCCTACACCTTTGTTTATGGGACACACGGACCTAATTTTATATACGCTTAATTGACTATCGATACAACGGATTTATGATTGCGAGCGATTTCTAGTATGTAAGTTATCGGGATTGTATTTTTTTTATTCACCTACTGATGATGGTCCAATGCGGAACCGAAACATTTGGGGTTTTGTAATTAATTTTATATGAAATATGTTTGATTTTGTAACAGGCACTATTAAGATCTGTGCAAGGCTCTCTGGTCTTTTCTCTGAACCTTCGTTTAATTTTGAATTCTTTGAGCTAATTGGATACTTATTAATTTTTATTTTTTATTATTATAAGTATACAGAGTATTCCCGAGTTAAACCGCCAAACTTAAAATATAAATTTTGGTTCTTAAAACAAAATTTTCCTCTCGAAGTTTGCTTGCAAATGTTTCGTTTAAAAGATATTGACTTCTTAAGTTACGGAACTTATAGGAATGAATAATGTCGAAATAATCTTGATTTATCCTCTTTATGTTTTACAACAATCAAAATGTAATTATTAAATGTATTGTTCAAAATGATAACCGCCAGTCCTAAGACAGGCATTGCATCTATCGATGACTGGTTGACTGACATCATACGATTGTAATTTCTTCGCACGCTTGCATTATTCTCTATTTTAATGATTGATGATCATTAGTCAATTAATTTATCAATTAATTAGATATTTCCGCAATATTCTTAGTTCAGTTTTGTAACTTAAGAAATAAATATTTCTAAAACGAAGTGTTTGGAAACAAACTTCCAGAGAGAAATTTTATTTATTTTAAGGTCTTAAATTTATATTTGAAGTTTGGCGGTTTAATCCAAAAACATTGTATATTTTCAATTTAATACTGATTTATACGTAAACATTTGAAAATTGCTGCTTAATGTTTTGGGCACCTGTTATTTACATATTTAACTTTTTATTAACAACAAATTAATTTATTACAAGTTGTTTGTAACATGCTACGATTTAGGCAATCAATTATATGTGGATATAAACAATTAAAAATATAAGATTAATAAAAAAAATCATTAACTAATTACCTATAATAATTAACTAATATCTAATTTCAATACTTTATAACAAATAGGATAAGTAATTAATAATTAATAAATAACAATAATAAAAAGGAAAACATCGAAAATCAAACTAGAATAAAACTGCAACTTCAATTTATTTTCATAAACAACGGAAAACTAAAGAAGTTCTCTAATTTTAATATTACTTGTTATTTATTAATTTATTTACATTTTACATCTTTATGTGCTCGTCCTTGACTTATCTCATATATCCGTTTTATCAAATAAACGAGCGAGATTTATTATTTGCTTATTTTTCTAATTCACATTTGTATTCATATCAATTATTAATTTTACTATTGTTAATTATCAATCTTATATCTTTGTGGTACGATTTGTAGTACGAGATTTGTAGTACAAGATTTAGAAAACTTGATAGATTTTTATAAAAATATTGATTTAATTTTTATAATAATTTTTATAATAATTACAAATATGTATGCATAATGAATATGAAATATTATATTCTATATATTTTCCTTTATGAAAATATACAAATTCAGAATAAAATTGCATTATTATCAGCTACATGATCAAAAATTAACATCAGTAACTCTTCAAAATATTGTTAGCATGCACAAAACAAAATGTAACCTGTTAAATTTTTGCTTATATTATTCATTTTTCATTTATTTTTGTTAAACGCTAAATGTTGATTATATTAAACAATAATATAAAATGTTGACAAAGTACGATTTAGGCGGTTGGTACGGCATTCAACGACTCTCCCATATCTACATTTATATTTTATATTCATTTACGTTCGCGTCTATCAATTCGCCGCCATTAACTACATTGTTGTTAAACATGTAGAAACGTGAACTGCGTCTCGCAACAAATCCAATTACATTACGCGCGGCTGTTTGAAATATTAAAGAAGCTAACATAATCGAATGCATTTCCGAATACACGCACTTTCGGGAGGGTGTAAAAGAAATTATTTCGACGCGGAAAATTGAAGCGCAGAGCGTGAGATAGGGTAACATTTGGATAATTAAATTCAATGCCTCATAATTTTCACACGTCGTTCTCGCAGCCATTTCCGACAGTGTATGCTGTATTTGGTACCTCGAATCTCCACGCCCCCGCGCGCGCGCGTGCACTCCTCGTGTTGTATCTCATATTTCTCCGTGAACAGAATATTACAATAAATTCTCTCTTGTGTACGATTGAAAAACAAGCTGGCATGCGATCAGAATTTAAAATAGGTCTCGATAGCCCTTTAACAATCGGATAAATATGAATAACGCACACGTGACATAGGTGACAAGAACCGCATCCCGCAATAAATCGAATCAAATTAACACTCTTTTACGGCCGTCGCCCGTCGATACACTCCTTCCTGTGTAGCAGCACAACTTGGAAGTCTTGTAGTAATATAACGGTAAAATACATTTTATTCTAAAAATATTCTCGTAAAAATATAAAAGTAGATACAATATAGAGAAAGAAAGTGGGGCAAGATGATAATAAAAAAATAAAGATAATACGAAAGAATATCGAAAGTATATGCATAAGTGAGTAGAGAGAAGAAGAAAAATAGAAAGGAAAACAAGGGAACATAAACAAAAAAAGAAATATTCGTAAGTGGAGTAAAAGTAGTATGTAAAACCCAGAGGGAAAATGTAGAGCCCGCGAGCATTTGTTAAACGCATTAAAAACAGATTAATTATTTCGCATTAACAAGCTCGTGCAATACATAACAAATGTGCTTAACAAACATTTTTTTTAAACAATTTTTATCAATGTGCCTCGGAGTCGGATTCAATAATTTCGCAGAATAGGTAATTCTGCAAATAGAATAATTAAAAATTAGGAGAGGAAAATCTTGCTTTATATAAACAGTTGCGAACACTGAACACACAAAATCGCCGCATGCACTCTTTCCCCCGCCCTTTATGCATGACTCGACAATATAATTATGGCGCGGAAGTAACAGGAGGTCGAACATATAGTTATCGGAGCATCGGCACGGGCTCAGTTTTCAATCTCGCGCGAAAATACGGGCGAGGGAGAATAAATCCCTACCGCGTCTGCCGCGTCTCATACCCTCGCGTCTTCTTTTTGGTCCTCGCGCGCACGTCGCCTCTCTCGATCTCCCTCCCGTGAGATACATTCACGCGTCGCGTTTTACTGTACAATAAAATTGTTATTATGTTCGAGTTTTAGCACTCGCGGAATGCACGTTATTTTCGCGAAAATAAACCCCAAGCTCCCGGAGTCGAGCTGCGCGCCGCTCTCTTCGTTATTCAGGGCAGGCAGATTAAAATACGAGAATTAACTTTCGATGCCCGGTTTTTTGCGAGGGCTGAGAAAAAAAATTGTGCACTCGGTGTTTTGCAAGAAAATTAAATGAGATACAGTCACATCTCTCTTTCTACAACTAGAGATCTGTAAATTCGTTTTTCCAACTAAACAACTCTCTTTCGATCCATATACCGATGTCATTGTCATTATTATTAATTATATTATTGCATTGGCGTCATTAATATTGAATCAATTTTGCTTTATTCAGTATCATCACTAGTATAGAATCAAATGCTATCGAAAATAAAATCATCATCGTCGTTCGATTCATCATTCATCGCTATATCCTTTATCTGACACACCGATATTCTGTAAAAATTTGTAATTATAATTACAAATTATTTCTATAGCGGCTTAATATTAGTGATTGAAATAGTTAATATTACTAACTAATTCTTTCAGTGAACGCTTATTGATTTGTAGTGCTAGAATAATTGAAATCATTAGTGACTATTTTTAGTGATAATACATTGATTCCATTTTAGAGACTTCATAATAATTAAAATGAAAAGCTCGCTATAATAATATAAATCTATAATAATTGAAATTATCAGATTATTTTTCAGTAATAATACATTGATTCTATTTTAAAGACTACAAAATTAGAATGAAAAGCTCGCAATTTATTGTAAGCACACTGTACTAGAAAACTGTGATTTACACTTTACAAAACTATTTTTTATTGTTGATAAAGTCTCAATCATGTACTTAAAAATTCTTTGGTTGTTTTAACCTTTTGTTGCCACACTATACACTTTTTGTTCGCTGGAACAATACGCTGGATACTGTATAAAAATACCGTATAAAAATGATATATTATAAAATACTATAAATATTTTTTTAATTAAAACGTCAGACTTTAGTAAAATGACATGATAACAAGAAATGTAGGTATCTTTATTAATAAAAAAAATTATGTAACATATAAAGTATGTAAAAAAAGAATCGTCAGGTATGCCATATCTAGTGGCAACTAAGAGTTAAAGAAAGAATTACAAAAGAAGAAGAAGAAAAATACGAAGATTGAAAACAGCGTATCCGATGATACCGAGAGGGTTAAGGCAGAAAGCTTACTAGGCAAATTCGTAATTTTAATCACCACGGGGTTTCTTTTCCGTACGATAATTCGCTCAATCGACACGGCATTCATTAACGAACATTCAAATAACTTCATCATCTCCAGAGATATATAGGAATAGGAGCGGAAAGTTCCACGCGGTCCGTGGCGCGTGGTCGAGAGCGCGCGTTTTTCCGCGCTGTTTGCCCCCTCGGCCTCGGGGTCAGCGAATCGGCAGCGAAGCGCCCTTACCCTCGAGCCCCTCGTATCTCCATCGAAATTTGCAAAATGTACATCAATATGCCTGGAATCTGCCCGCCGAGGCCGCCGATGCGTATTGTTTCCCAGCTCGCGCTCGATCCCGCGCTTTCATCTCGCGCCGTTTTTTCACTTTCTTAACTCTGAATACAATAACCCAGCCAATGGCCACGTTCAGCAGACAGTCCTGATCAGTGAACGCTCTGTGATTCTTTGTTACGATTGGTTTATTCACTCAGATTCAGCGAATCACCATAAGCGCACTGCGCGGTGCGTCGCGCCGGCGAAAACGCGAATCGCGCGCTTCACGGCTAGCCTTACTCTTAGATCATTAGTTATGGCTTTTTTTAGATCTCATTAAACTAGTCCGAGAAATTCAGATAAAATCTGCGCGCACTTCGTTATAAAAGTCTATGCAAAGTGGAAAGAGGGAGAGACTCTTTCTTTTCTTTTCTAATAATAACGCGAAAAATAACTGGTAGGAGTATTAAGATTTCTATTATAACGATTGAGAGAGCGAGGCTGAGAGTGAGACAAAGGGAGTGACTCCGATCGCGATCGCATCCGGGCTCTTGTGCTGCATGCTGCATAAAAAAATATTGCATTTACACCGGACTTAATAACATTTTTAAGCTTGAGTAACTTTTAATTACATCGCTACGTAAATTGTCCAATGTATCTCTCTGTGTAACGGCGAAATATATAAGTAAAACGATTTAATATTCTGTTTATAACGCTGAGACGATAAAGAATAATAATTAAAATGGTGGGATAAATTATTTACAGAACTATTATTACAGAATTATTAAGAGATTATACTTTCACTTCTTTAAATAAAGTACGTATTTTACTATTGTTAATAATGATCTTCACTGAAGCAAACGCATATCGATCTGTCGTAATATAATATCACCACGCATCCACGCATCTTCAAACTGACAAGAGAAAATAATATTAATTTTTAAATTCGATTTTTCTCTTGAAAAACGAGGCATCGTATAAAGATTAAGTAGTTCGATTTACTCTTTTACGCGGAAAATTACCTCTCTCTCTCTCTCTCTCTCTGCCGGTAGCGCTGTCAAAAGCGGATCATTTGTGTATATTAATCAGATATTATTCGCACACACGTATCAGTATTTGATTAGCGCATCGAAACGCGAAGCACTTCTAGCTCACTATCTGTCACTGTCATAAATATTAAATGCGCGCGCGCGCATGCACGCGTGAACGGCCGTGTTCCGCGCGTGTAAGTCCGGTATTAAAAATACAGTCAATATTGGCCGATTTTAATTAGGTTTACGTTACTTGATTAATTTACTTTCAAGACTCTTTAAAGCAATCCGCGGTGGCGGGGGGGGGGAGGGATCGAGGGGAGAGGGTTTGGACGATCGCGAACCGCATTCCGCATCCGAGACTAATGGAACGAGCGTATGCGTTCCTCGGGATTCACCGGGGGATGCGCCGATGCACGGCGGCCGCGGGATGTACGTGCAATTTGACCCCGCGGAGGATTGCGCAGAGGAGAGGATGGGCTCCGAAATGAGCTCGTCGGACGTTAATTTTGATACAGCCGCGCGACGCGACGCAAAAAGACAGACGGCACGGCGCGCACCCACCGACCGTGCCGTGGGTGCGTGGCGGATCGACGGTGCCCGGGCGCGCGCTTAGCGCGTTAACGAACGTCCGCTAAGCAAAATAATCCCGATTCGAAATGCAATTCTGATGTTAATTGCTCTCATCAGCGATCTGCATTCGATAATTTCGAGTCGCTCATTAGCTCACCGCGCCAGCGCTCGAAGGGCCGACTGGCTGCAAGTAATGCGAATGGGAGAGAAAGGGACTAGATGAGGGGAGGAAAGAGAGAGAGAGAGAGAGAGGGAGAGAAGGAGGAAGAGAGGCAAGTGCAATGTTGAGCACACAGAACGTGTGCCCGTAAGAACTTTGCCCGGTGATAAAAAGATCGCAGCTAATAGATCAAGCTAATCCGACGCCAGCTAATTTGTAACCTGGAGCACATTTCTCGCTTACTGGCAAAAGCGTGGAAATAAGAATTATACCGAAGCTTCCGCGTGTGACCAAATCAATGAGGCATTTACTCGGGAAATAGGGGAAAATTCGATTTGCGGGAGTTCCGGTTATTTTTCACAATATATGCAATTTTGCATCACAATTACGAAAATGGAACGAAGTCGATCTATAAACACCGTCTGTCTGTTTATTAACCTTATTTGTCGATCGTTTTCGATCGTTTATTATTTATGATCGGCTATAATTTTAAGTGAGACGATGTAACAAGAATCGTGAAATATTTTACAGAATCCTTAGAACTTTATTGCTCAAACTGCTCTTGATTTTTCATTAGTCATTTATAATCTGCAGCAGCAATCTACATTGCTAAATTAATTCAATATATCGTGTATATGTATAGAAGAAGGTTTTTCTCAAAGAGGCAAATCAATATAGCCACGCGGAGCTATGTATTATAAGAATATAAATAACAAGTATAAATATACGTTACTGTCACAATTATCGATTTTACGACTGGTCATGGTCCCTTCGAAGAGAATCTTCGCAGAAATTTTTAGAATTGCCCGTTTTTTTTTTTTCTATAGAACGCTAAGACATTCCCTGGAATAAATTCACATCGATCGCGAGTGTACCATGTCTAATACGAATAATTGCGCAAATCTAATAAAAGTCATCGTGCTCTTTCGTATAGAAATAATGTCCTGTATGTAACTTTAAAGATATTTTACAAAAAAAAAGTGATCAGACTGTGATTAAGAGCGACGACTCTCCGCGCTCTCCGGATTATTTCGAGTGACTCGAGATCGCGCGAGTCCAGGGGAGCTCGAGAGAGCGAGAGAGAAAGAATAAGTCGCAGGGAGGGGGGGGGAGAGTACCAGAGAAGGAGCGGCGGCGGCAATAAGTGTCGGGGCGCACGAATAACGTAGGGAAGGGAGAGGAAGAGCCAGGCCACGTACCGCTCCTGGGGCTAATGGTGTATACGCTCCGGGGGAGGGAAGGCAAGAGAGTATACGAAAGCGCGTCTCTGTGGTGTTATACCCCCGTGTGCGTGTGGTACCGTGCAGCACGAGGCTCGCACGAGGGTCGCGCGCGCGACGCGACGGCTGGGGAGGGTCAGAGAGAGAGGATCAGGGGCAAAGTGGCGGCGGCGGCGGCGGCGGCGGCGGCGGTGGCGGTGGCGGCGGCGGCGGCAAAGGCAGTGGAGGCAGCAGCGGCAGCGGCGGAGCTGTATCGATGTCCGGGCGCGTTCGCCACCGCCGGCACACACGCCGGCAGTATCCTGCGAACGAGTGGCATGCCGCTTCTCTCTCTCCAATTTCCAGGCCCTCTCCATCGCCAGGACCATCGCCGTCGCCGCCGCCGCCGCCGTCACCGCCACCGCCACCGCCACCTCCGCCACCATCACCGCTATACCTTCGACGTTCTCCTCCGCCTCGCGCACCCGCTTCCTCGTTCAACCACCGGTTCGCTTCCTTCCCCTCCTCCCTCTCCACGCGCGCGACTTCGCGAATCATCAATCGCCCGTGCAAATTCCGCTCCGTCCGTTTCCGCGTTAAGAATTACAAACCCCCGGTTAAGGACGAACCACCGAACGCAAGAGAGTGAGGTAACCGCGCGCGCGGCAATATAACTATAATACACTTCGCACGTGAGACTTGACGCTCCTTAAAATGCGTGACGACGGTACGATTCGATTAAACGGCACTCGGGACGCGCTCGCGCTTTGGAATAATTTTATTCTACTACCCGCTCGTGATTCGGGGGAGATCGAATCCCTCTCTTCCCTTCCCGCCCTCTCCGCCCCTTCTCCTCCCTCTTCGCTCCCAAATGTCTCGGCCGCATTCTTCGGGGCTGTCGTGATCTAAGACCCACCTCGCGCTTTTCGCGAGCCCGAGTAAGTATACCGTGAGCCGCCGCTCCACGACGGGGTCGTAAATGTTTTCCGTCCAAGATTAATCGTCCGGAGGGGAGCGAGAACGAGAGGATCTCTACCTCGTCGAGAACGGGAATGCGGCTTTGATCGCCAGAAATAATCTCGATCGGCCGCTTTCTTTTCAGTTTCCTTTCTCTTCACCGGGATGAGTATGGCGGTCCCGATCATCTTTTCGGAGGTTCTTTCGACGATGCGATTAAGCGCGTGATATTATCATCAGCTGCCTGCACGAGAGAGGGTTGGAAAAATTATTTACGCTACGTAGACACCTATGTTTCATCGATACTTTCCATTTATGCCAGCAACACGTTCGTGCCGTATTTTTATTATATTTTGTACCCGTGTATTTGTACTTTGTAGTTTTCTCATATTACACGACGATTTTCTGCATCCAGTCTAGACAATTTTACGGAGAATTTCTTCTATTTTCATTTCAAAATGAACTTTCTTTTAAT
Source organism: Wasmannia auropunctata (assembly GCF_000956235.1). NCBI lineage: Eukaryota > Metazoa > Arthropoda > Insecta > Hymenoptera > Formicidae > Wasmannia > Wasmannia auropunctata. Next base: position 1,341,844 of record NW_012026787.1, on the reverse strand, counting down.
TTCGATTTTAATGGGATTGCTCGAGCTTTTCTTTTTTATAAAATTAAAATCCGCTTTAGGATGATTTACCGCTTAGAATACAGAATCTAAAAGGTTTATATATCGTATAAACATTTAAAGGAAGCAGAAATGCACATAACATGTAATATATGTTAAATACACTCTCGAAAATCAAAACACATGGCGTAAACATTAAATAGAATTTTATTTTGAAATCTGTGAGTTTAATGAATACATGTAAATATCGCTCATTTGCTACAACAATGACATAACTCAAAGTTGTTATTTGCTTTAATTAATTTCAGAAAATATGAAAGCATAAAAAGAAAAATATTTTAAAAGAACCTACTATTTTTCTCTACAATCAATCATTGTACCAAAATTGCATTTTTAAATTAGTATACCAAAATTTTAACGATTTAAAACATTGACACTTATTTTCTGGAAAACTGTGCTTTACGAATTGTATCGTTGTTGTAGGAAGTGAGCGATGTATAAAACTATAAAATTAAATAAAAGATAAAATAAGAGGTATTTCAAAACATAAACAATTAACATTAATTATATTCTTTCGCGATTTATATGAAAATGACTTATTTTATAAAGATTTGAGTTCAAAAAGAGCCAGAGGCATATTCCTGAATTGAATTTAATATCATCGTTATACATTGAAAAGCGCAGAAGAAAATATCCATCGCTGATTAAAGCTGTTTACCGTCAAAAATCTTGTTTACTAAAACGCATTTGACATATATATGCGATATAAACAAAGTTTTCTTTAAACTCGAAATGCCGCACGCAATCCTATTAAGATCATGAAATTCTAAGGAAGTTTTAGAACTGCACAAACTGTATCAAGCGATCTTGAATTCTCAAGCAGCCAATTATATTCTATTTTACATTATTAAATTAGTTCTATAAGAATATTACAACGTAACAAAAATAATCTTTATATAATAGAGAATAAGAAGCGTATATGTGTAGGTATATATTAAGCATATTAAGTTATTTATTGTTCTATTAAGCGAAGGTACAAGAGTTATTTAAGAAACAAAGCCTCTTGAATATATATATTATTCTCATTCTATAATTGTAAACGCGTCTATTATAGACATTTATTGCTAAAGCTGCTCCACGGAGAAATGCGCGAACTTGGATTTGCGATCACACACTGAAATATTCCTCAGATTGAGATTAAATGGTGCATATTAAAAAACGTAAGCTGTAAGTGAATCAGCCAATATCACAATCGAGAATAAGGCAATAAAGCAACAAGAGGAAGCAAATAAAAAAGAGTGATCAAAAAAATCGCCCGTTTCTTGAGCCCTCGATTTTGAGACTGAACTGTGTACCGAATGATACCTTATAATGAAACATTAATTATAGAGAAGTTTCAAATTGAGGTGACAATTGTTATCAGAGCTGGAGGAGGGGAAGGGATGAAATCAAAGTTTATTAATGGAATTATCACAAGTCTGCGAGGTTCGGTATTTTGAGAAGGTTGATCGCAGTTTTATGTAAATGACGCTCGTTTTGGATGTAAAAAAAATTGAGTTTTCGCGTATAAAAGAACATAATAAGTGACCCCCCTCCAACTGTGATAACAATTGTCATCTCAACCTGAAACTTCTCTGTGATTAATATCTCATTATAAGGTATCATTTGGCACACAGTCCAGTCCCAAAAAATCGAGGACCCAAAAAAACGGGCGAAAAAAACCATCTTTTTTGGGGTCACTCTTTGTTCGGCGTTTACGTCTTATCCCAAGCAGAATAACAGGATATGATAACGTCAAAGTGACGTTAAGTGACGTAAATAACTTGTGACTGATCGAAAAGTGACTTTCAATAATCATTTTGAAGCTATTAAGATGTCATCATGATTTTTTATTCAGTTTGAATACTAGATATTCATCCGTTTTTCTATGTGCCGCTGGCCCATAATCCTAAGAGATAATGCTGGATTCTCCATTCCCGCGGCGTTCTTCTGCGGAAGAATAAGTTCTCGGACGCTGTCGCGGACAGTTTCTCGCGTCTCGGCGAAAACGGAATCTGGTCGTTTGTCGTGGACCACGGTCTGCAGTCGCTGCGACTGCTATCGACGGAAGAGGGTGTGTTCGATAACTAGCCTCTTCCAGCCTGCCGGACGGCGGTGTGTGTGTGTGTGTGTGTGTGTGTGTGTGTGTACACTTTACGCGTGTAAAAATGTACATAACTTATACAATAAAGAGCACATTTACGCGCGCGCGTACGACTTACCTCTTGACGCAACAATATCAGAGAAAATGCGCTCTTAAATATATTGCCAAATAAAAATCTTATGTAGGTAATTACAAGGAATATAAGTACTTATTGAAAATAAAATACCTCGAAATCATGCGTTTTCCATCGTGAAGAAATAATACATTATGCGACAAATGTATAACAATAAATAATAGAAGGTACTGGATGATTAGACAACTCCCGATTTCGAGATACTTTAGTTTTGATGATATTTACATTTCTTCTAATTACGTAAAGTTATTATTTCAACAGGTACCTCCAATTTTGGTGATACATGCTTAAAAGTGCATAGGAGAAAGTGGGATAAAATAATGATCTTAAGGTTTGTCGCTTTAAGCGGCGTCTACAACAAGACTTTTAAGACTTAAGATTTAAGAAAATTAACATCACAATCACAATCGATTATTCTTCTCAGCGTGAGATAAATAATCGACTATAATTAGTCAATTTTCTTAAATCTTAAGTCTTAAAAGTCTTGTTGTAGACGCCGCTTAAAGCGACAAACCTTAAGATCATTATTTTATCCCACTTTCTCCTATGCACTTTTAAGCATGTATCACCAAAATTGGAGGTACCTGTTGAAATAATAACTTTACGTAATTAGAAGAAATATAAATATCATCAAAACTAAAGTATCTCGAAATCGGGAGTTGTCTAATCATCCAGTACCTTCTATTATTTATTGTTATACATTTGTCGCATAATGTATTATTTCTTCACGATGGAAAACTCTTGATTTCTTGAATTCTCTTGAACTCTTGAATTCTTAAGTCTTAAGTCTCATTGTAGACGCCGCTTTACGCGTGTCAAATTGAATGACGAATGAGCAATGACGACGAAGAATGCACGCAGTGGCGAGAGCACTCGGCGAATGCTCCTTATACAGCTGCCGAGAAACATCTCGTTCTCCGGGGTCGCGCGACTCTCGCCACGCCAGATTTTCCGCAGATTATCTCCGCGAAACACATCAGGAGGACGAAAGCGACGGCGGAGCGGCGCAGAACGTCGCGGAAACGCGCGCCCGAACGGATTTCAGATGACCGAGGGCGAGGGGGATGGGACGAGGGGAAATGCCGCCGCGGATGCCACGGAGGGAAGAGGCGAGGCGCAAAGACGGATGTGTACGGACTTATTTCCCGGGGAAAATAGACGAGTGGAAATTCGTCTATTTTCTTCCTTCGCGGGCGGGAGAGGGCGAGATCTCGTAACTCGCGCGAATATAAGCGCGTTTACACGCGGAGGGCGTTGTTACGCAGGCGTAACGGAAAGAAAAAGCATCTCGCGCGGGAAAGAAAGAATGTAAAAAAAAAAAAAAAGTTTGATCAGATGCTTGTCAGTTTTCATACTGTTATCACATATTTCTTTGCGATTATCGACTTATCAAATTACCATACTTGTGATTGAAATCGCACTATCTTTTTATTTTCTTTAAAGCTTTATTGTTGGTTCTAGTTCATTCTGCCTTGAATAAAATAATCTATTCTTGTTGTTTCTTTGATTGGACGCTTGTCGGTTTTCGTACTGTTATCACGTATTTCTTTGCGATTATCGACTTATCAAATTACCATACTTGTGATTGAACTCGCACTACTTTTTTATTTTCTTCAAAGTTTTATTGTTGGTTCTTTCATAGGCTCGTTGCTACCTTGGAGGGAATAATCCATTCTTGGCGTTGTTTCTTTCTCAAATTACAAGGATGCGCTACTTCGGATTTAGTAAGTAAGTCATCCATTATCAGAATGAGGATTAATTTTACCGCATTTAATTTTTATAAAATTATACGCTGAGGGTTGAAACGTTTGTTCATTCGTTATGATCGTAATTACATTCATGTAATATAAATATTTAATACAATCGAACCTCGATAACTCGAATCTCAAGGGAAAAGAAAAACCCTTCGAGTTATAGTTTTCGACTTATTGAAATTCGAGTAAAAGAGGGTTAAAATATAAAATATAAAAATTCAACTTACGGAAGCTTTGTACGAGAGTTTATAATTTTCCGATTATAATGGTTTTTAAAGGACAAAAAATCAACATTTAAATTAACAGTGAATTATTGATTGCATACATATAATAAATGTAATCATAAAACAAAATTCCAGGCTATTACTCATGGTTACACATAGCTACAACTTCGAATTATACATAGAGCGACAATAGAAGTTCGACTTATAGAGGTGAACTTCGACTTGCATAGAGGTCTATAACTACTTTAAATTCGAGTTGCAGAGATAAAATATAATACTAAATATCTGACAAATAATTAAGGTAGGTTTTATTCGATTTAGAAAGGTTTTCCACAGTGGAGCGGAAGGGAATGAACAAAATTTTATAGAGATTTTCGAATTATAGAAGTTCGAGTTATCGAGGTTCGACTGTATTAATAATAATATATTTTTGGGCACTAATAATCATTCGGTATTCTCATTACGCTTACTTTAATTTTTATTTAGAAAAAAAATGGAGAGAGAGAGAAAGGGAGGATGGGAGAGGATATCGCGCAAACAGGTGATCGGGTACGCGGTCGCCGCGAAACTGATAATAAACAGAGCGGCGGAATTAGATTAATCGCTGCCTCTAACTTACTTTTCCGATCCACCGGTCGATTTCCTCTCTTCGGAGTATTGCTCGCAATGCCCGGGCTCATTAGGAGCTGTTTAGTTGCGCAAGAATTTCCGGAAGTTCTCCCCCACCCTCCCCCGGTCTTTCGTATCGGCCGCGCGCGCTTTCCCGGCGACTATCGTTTGCTCGTTAACGATAATGCTTCCGAGTTTAGAGAATACAAAAGTCCGTAGTACGAGCAATCAACTTACGTTCAAACGTTCCACGGTAATGGGAACCGAATCGCTTGCGACTGGGAAAAGCCGGCTGGGACGAGGTAGGAACGAAAGGAAGAAAGAGGGATGGACGAGAGAGAGGGGGAGGGGAGGATGCGGACGTTTCCCCGATTTGCACACAACGGCTTGCATACAATTAACTCCGAAAACATAAGTTTCTCGTTGCTGGAGCGAAGAAATCGCCTCTCTCGTGGCGCGCACGCTCGCTTCAGGCGTGGCGTCTGAAAAACACGTCCCTCCTGCCTGAAAGAAGTGCAGTGTCGGCCGTGTGAGATGAGATCGGCGATATCCCAGTAACACATCCGGAGAAGATCCTCTTTACCTTATTTTTGAGCGAATAAAAAGTCTCTCTCTTTTTCAGCTCCCCCAGCTGAAAGGTATATTTCTCTTCTTCTGATTCCTGAGCCTTTTTGCATTCCTCGGGCAGAGTGGAGAGCTTCGGGGGAAAGGATTAAAATATCTCGGGATCATCTCTTCGATCGCGCGCTCTTAAAATCTTAAAAACTAACGGTGACGACGGTCCGGCGGACACGCCGATAGAAAAATCGTATTACGTCCTGGAAGTTCAAACCGGATATTCTCGCCATCTCGCCATCATTCTCGGCATCTCGGAGAGCCGAGAGGCGGAGCGAGATAAAACCTCTGTGGATCGGGTTAAATCTCCAGGTGCTGGGTGAAAACTTTCCGCGCGCCGCGCGCCCGCCCGCACACGCGCTCGATCCATCGCCGAAATACTTTTAATGCGTTCAACGCGCGCAACTTTCGTCGAATAAACATATTCCTTCGGGGGGAGGTGTATATGCGCGTCCTCTCTCGCGTCATTACCCACGGAAACGAAACTTTCTCCGATTCTCGCGCCCCACGGGGAGAAGCGTGGCCTTTGAGCGTGGCGCCGCTAATTACTGGCCATCATTAATACAGGCCGCCCCAGTTGCTTGCTCGACGCGCGGGCGTGCTATTAAACGTTCCCCGCGTGGACGTCCCGCGGAGAGATCGCTCGAAAACTAGCTAACTCCGGTCGTCGATTATTTTTGTCGATCGATCACCGATCGATGGCCGGTGGCGGATGTTGCGGCGAGAGCGAGAGCCTTGTAGCCGAGCAGCATCAGCTTGTAATCGGCTCCCGTGGAACGCGTTGCTGCCCCTGTTTCGCGCAAGAAGTAGAATGAGGTTTAAAGTATTAAACGTTAATAATTTCATTAGTAGATAATACTCTATGAGCTCTATAAGCGTGTCGATATATCGACCGTTACGAGTACACTTCTACGCTGGAAACAACAAAAACCGATATATCGGCTTTTAGGTATTACAGAGGAGGGTTAATAGTTTGGTGTACTGCCTGTGGAAAGTCAGTTCTCTCCCCCGAACTACAAACGCACGGGCCTTCGACCCTTGTCGAAAGCCCCGCGCGTGCAGGGCTATTGTCTTCTCTTCATTGAATGTTCATTGAAATTTGATTAAAAGTAGCATGAAGTATTACAAAACATCTTTACAATTTAAAAAATGGATATGTTTCGATTTTTTTCACTATTATTATTATTATTCTTGACGAGAGGACAATCCTTCGATTCAAATAGATCTGCTCTCGAAAACCGAGAGATCGATATATAAAATTAAATATAAAATTAAAAGCAGAGAAAATTGATGAAAGCATATATACATTTATAATCACATAATCAAAATTAACCCTTCGATGACATACCATACCATTTTATTATGGAAGCAACAAACTGAATATTGTGTAAAAATATAGTACGAAAATAAACGTACAACAAATTTCGTTTTTTAATTATTTTAATAAAATTATTAGATATTAATATTTTAATAAATTTTGATTTTTTTAAATTGAAACAGACGTTAATATAAATATAACAAGTAAAAAAAGTAAATGTATATTTTTATTAATATAAATATACATTTAAATGTATATTACATTACATTTATTATTATTAATTACATCAATAATGTATATTTTTATTAATAAAAATGTACATTAATATAAAATATACATTAATAAAAAATTATAATATATAAAGTAAAAGAAAACATAAGATATACCCAGTGACGTCAAAGGTAGGCATGTCCATCCAGATGTTAAAAAATTTAGCAAAAATGGAAATAATCAATTTTGACTACCGAGAGATTTGTTTACAAGCACAGTAGAAAAAAGTTCAAAAAGTAATATGAGAGATAACATATACTTATAATTATTAGAGATTATTCGAAAACGTTGTAATGTATTTCATGAAGTTAAAGTTGATTATATTCCCATACTTCAGTCAATCGATTTATATTGCAATTAAAATTGCAATACTTTATGTCATGAAATGTCTTTTTGTTCTTCAGTGCTGGCAATTTTAATTCGCGTAGAAGTAACTTGCTGTCCCTGACAAGCAATCACTACGTGCGTAGTTTGGCTGCGCGATAATTAGTGCAACAATGAAATCTTGTGTGTGCCGCGCGTTTATCGACATCAAATGCATTGATCGCACAAGATCAGATAAGGGAACGATATTCAATTTGGAATAAAGTAAAGAACAAAGCGTGTACGATCCGTTCGTACGATACGCCGCTCTCGATCGGCGGCGGTCCGAGTATCGCCGAAAGGCGAAAACGAGAACGGTAAACGGAAATCGGTAAGCGATTAAGCTGGATCCGTTTACAGGGAGAATGCGGAGGGAAATTCGATCGCACACGTGCCCAGGAAGCGCACGAGTCCTCGACGAGAGTTCGAGTTCGAGTTGATAGCTCGCAGTCGTGATAAGCATCACCAGAGCAGCACAATAAACACACGGAAATCGCGTTAGCAACCCAGGTTTATTACGAGGGTGCGAATTAACAATAGCGGCTCGCTGGTTGGGCCAATCTACGAAACTTGCGATTATATACATCCTCCGACCGCGGAAAAGGGTATTGTCGAGGGAACGCCGCCGTTGCGACGTTGCGAGGGGAATGAAACAGAGAAATACACCAATCAGTGAAATTACGAATGTCCGTATATTTGACCTTAGCAGTAAGTGTGAATAGTAATAAAAATAATAATAATAATAATCGCATCGTATAATCATAGTACATCGCGTATAACGATCGTGACGTGTTTCTCTCTCTCTCTCTTTCTCTCTCTCTCTCTCTCTCATAAGAATCTAAAAGTAGTAATCGTAATAATACAATCGATAAATTGCGGTAATAATTACTATACTGTAAAAAAAAAATCACTACCATCTTTGGGAGACAATATGCGTAAAAGAAAGAGAGGAGGGGGGGGGGAGGGAGGGTAAGGTAGCGAACGCCGTGAAAACTTAAGATTCAAGGGGGTGGAGAAGACGAGTGAAGGAAAGGATGGGCAAAGAAAGGGGGGGAGGAGAGGGAGTTCTTTCGTACAAAATTAGTTCCGCAGGTCTAGTTTAAGGTAATTAATAATATTACCATCATAATATTATATCCAAAGTCCTGCCAATCGTAAATAACTGCCCGAAAGCGCAGTATATTCACCAAAAGTCACACCTCTCTCTCTCTCTCTCTCTCTCTCTCTCTCTCTCTCTCTCTCTTTCTCTCTCTCGCACGCACGTCTGCACATGTACACGCACACACGTACGCTCACTCATTTTTCATTCTTTCCCTATCTCTCTCTCTCTCTCT
>NW_012026787.1:1305029-1332907 GCF_000956235.1 Wasmannia auropunctata | reverse complement strand
AGATTATAACTACAATATTGTAGCAACATTATAATATTTCTGCAATATAGCTGCAATGTTGCAATGTTGTTGCAACATTGCAATTATCCGTGTTTGTTGGGGCGTAACGTGTGTCACATTGCAATGATGCTTCTGCTTAAAAAGATGCAGACTCCAATCGATAAGATCGATCGTTTTAGTCAGTCCGAAGCACGCGACGAGCAAAGATACGTCCGACAGCGTTAGATGAAAAGAGACATTGTTAGAACACGTTGCTTATCGCAATATCCGCTATATCTCGCTGCAACAACACCATGCACATACGCAAGCACACACGCACGCACGCACGCACGCAATCGTCTCGTTCTCGCCCTAATACCGAGCCTTGCAGTCGCACGGAATAATTGGTGATCTGATCAGATAATCGCGGCCCTTAGTCTTGACACTCCTACCGCACTTGTTCCCGTGTCACGTTGGTAACGACAATATCAAATATGTTTCCGCTACAATTTCTAACGTTACTCGCTCTGATATAATTGATAAAATTCCTGTGCAAATATTATTACGTATACTGAATATTGCGTGCACGTCCACGATAATTGACCTCTTTTGGGCAACGTTCCTTTGGGAACGAGGAATTCGCGTAATTTGGGAATTTACTCTTTCCTCCCGTTATTAACGCCGTAAAGTCGGTTTAAATCGGGCAAGGACACGTAATCTCAAAGGCACATACACACTCGCTCCGGTTTGAAAGGGAATCCTTAAATCCTGGCATCAATAAAACAGCGATATAATGATTATATTAATATCTGTTTTATTGTTTCCTTTCAAACCGGGGAGTGTGTATGTGTGTGTGTGTGTGTGTGTGTCTTTGAGATTACGTGAGATCAGATCGTAATAACGCGTCGGGGGCGGAACGGCGGAATTTCGCGTTGAAGGAACGAGCAGGAAGACGGAAGGGCGGGATGCTCCCTTTTAGCGCGCGTTGTCTCGCTTGAGTTACAAATTTCTTACAAAAAGCTGAAGACTTACATATCGTTCAGTGTTGTTTCGTCGACAAATGGCATTAACGACGAAAAAGTTGTACGAATGTGTTTCTCTTGGTACATACGCGGTGTGTACGGGGGAGCGTGTGTGACAAATGTAGAAAAAAAAATTGCTCAAAACTTGAAAAAAATTCGTTTAAAAGAAAAAGGAAAAGAAACTTGGCTATTCTCACGTCCCGACATCGTGCGTCACGAAATTGCTACGGTACAATTAATCTATTATTTGTAAAAATGCGACTCGTCATGTCTACCCGCGTTATTTCATCCTCGCGTCATCGTCATCGTCGTCGTCGTCGTCGTCGTCCTCGTCTCATGCTTTTGCCCGCACGTGCCGGCGGAAAGAATCCCCCAGCTGCTATAACTATACAATTAATTAACGTTAGTAATTACTCTCACTTAATTCTAAATTTATCATGATATCGCGTCCGTATGTAACGATGTCCTTCATTATTCATGGCGTCAGCCCGTCGTAACGCGTCCGCCTTTTACTAAGAGCGTCGCTACATTTCGTTAAAACCACACCAGAACTTTTCACTAAGAAATTAACAAACTTCGACAAGAAAAGAATCACGATTTTTCGAGCCCTGCACGGAGCTTCCTTTTTCTCTGTCTGTCTTTCTTTTTTTTTCTTTTTCTTTTTATTCCTCGAGATCTCCGATTCTTTATACGACACTCGAAATTCGATTATCGGAGTCTATCCTTGATTTAAGTAAGGAAAAAGTCTCTTAGAATAGGGTCTCCTTTTCTGTACAGACCGATCCGCCGATATTGCACGAGGTTCCTTACAAAAACAGTTGCACGGCACAACCGATCGGCTATGCAAGCTGGTAATTCGTCAACACCTGTTCTTACAGCTATTTACTCACATTTTTCTTTTTTTCTTATAGAAAGATCAGCACAAATCAAGTTCATACTCTATTACGTTATTCTAAATCATCTTCCGTATAAAACACTCTTAATTACTAACTATTCATCAGACACGGTAAAACACACTTTATCTCGTTTTTTTTTTAATATTGAAGATTATTCCTTGAGAATTAAGGTATTTTTACGTATACATGTGCCAACGCGAAACAAGTACAGACTTATCGTAGTGATTAAAGCGATAAATTTGTATTGAGGGAAAAAAACAGACAGATACATAGAATATTATTGACACGATTTACCAGCATGCAATAATTTATCGTGCGCTCTTATTTTCTGAAGGGAATGGAGGGGGAGAATTCTCGCACTGCGTCTCGGCGCCGCATGTCTAAGCCGCGCTACGCAGTCCGCAGGGCGAGCAAGTGAAAAAACAGAGGAATCTCTTGACGAGCAGATTGACGAATGTCAACGTCCCCGGTGTGCTTCGCAGGGGCAACCGAGCGCATCGTGGGAACCTGTCGTCATACTCTTCATCTTCTTCGTAGTCGTAATTGTAGCTGTACGAAAGATTACGTGGATAATGCTGAGGATGGTAACGATAACGTTGACGCTGATAATGCTGTACTTGTTGATGATGCTGATAAGAATGCTGGATACGGTGTACGCACTTCCTGGTCTCCAAGGCGCTGGGTCCTGGCAGTGAAGGGCGAGCGAGTGTGCGCGCCGATGCTGAATATCCCGATACACGCGGGGGATTGTGTGGCGGGGGTAATCGTAAGGATAATCTTGGGGCCAGATTCGGCCTCATTCGGGATCACCAGTTGGCCATGCCGGGTTTGTTGAGAGTCATGAAATAGATCTGGCACGAACTACCACCCTTCGCCGACGAGAAGAATACCTGAGGCATATAAAACGATGTAATGTTATAAAAGTTATATATAAGCGAGAGGATGTTAACAAGAGAATCACAAGGAGAATCACTATTCCGAGGGGTCAACCACTACTAAAAAAAAAATGTACAGTGATTGCCAATTATGACAATACAACACACTTTATTGCTAGTATTGCTATTCTATTGTTTTCGTATTGTCAGTAATATTGCCACTTATTGCATAATAATATTGTCAAGTATTGCTAATGTATTACTAAGTATTGCTTGAGGTATTGCTATGTATTGATAGCATATTGCTAGTATTGTATTGCCGCAATACCAACAATATATTCCTGAAAAAATATATACTGATTCCCATAGTGATTGACTCCTCGCACTATTCCAAGTATTAATACGGTTCCACGTTTCAATTAACACTAAAAGTATTAATATTTCTCACTCACTAAAAGAACCAACCAAATAAATTACTATGAAAATTAAAGAAAGTGATGAAATATTTTATCAAGATAAACCTCAATCTACAATAGATATAAGCTTTAAGCTTAATAAAAAATTGCACAATCATAGTCGATTATTCTTCTCACATTGTCGTGATTGATCAATTTCTTACGACTTAAGGCTTACTGCACCTATTGTAGATCGGAGCTAAAGGACATAGGAGATAATTATTGAAACGTTAAAAAATTTCAGAATCCTATGTTTTACATAAGAAATATAATTCAAACACTAATTCAAAAAATATAAACGATCAATAATGAGCTTAGTATTTCTAGTGTTAATCATAGAAGTGTGCACACTTGAAACCGTACGCACCTTATCGTTACGTTCACAGAGGAACTTGAGCCGTTGAGCCTTCTTGTGCATGAAAACACCGTCGAGATGACCGCTCTCCACACTCCTAATCTCGATCGCCTTGTTGCCCCAGCCCATAATTTGTCCCGTACCGATGTACGCGACGCTCGTAGGCATCTCGCCCCACTGAAGAACCATCGTCTTTGACACTCTGCCGTAAGTATTTACGTATACGCCCTCGTTATCGTAGCAGAGTAGCAACTGCATGCCATTACTGTTCGGCAACGCTACTATACAGTGCGGACAAATGGGACCCTGGGTCTGCGATTGAAGAACAAATGATAATACATATCATAGATCTTTAAAAAGAATAAAAATGTAAAAAAATATAGATGTACATATTCTCGATTGTTATTTATCGACTGATTTAAAAAAATGATAACAGACTTGAAATATCGTTGATAGGTAAAAATATCTAAAATTATATAGAATAGTACAATATCCTCTATCAATATTTCTTTATTGCTAAATCTAATCTGTTATTGTAATAAATTTTACACATATATTCTTCCAAATTCAATAATTGTTGGATTTAAAAATATTTGCCGACGATATGTCGGCATTTTAGACACTGCAAAGTACTTATAAATATTCTACACGTGCATTACTATTTATTTATTATTAAAAGAAATATTGATTTTCTCGGACAATAAGATCGGCAATAAATAGCATTGCGCACATCTTCCTAACGTGGAAAAATCTGAATTTTCTTACATGTTTCGGCAGATATATATCGTAAACCGTGGCGGAATCCAAATCGACCGCGTGAAATCCGTCAGCGCTACCGTAAATAACCTTTAATCTTGAACTCTCCTCGACCGTGAGGTCAACCAACAGAGGTCTGTGCGCGAGCTCGCCGAAAGATTTGAAGGCCATAAATTTGTGGTACGGCTTTGGCGCCCAGGCGTAAATCTCTATGGAATCTTTCAGTGCGATCACGAGGAACTTTATTCTTTCGTATTTCACTATTTTGAAATGCACCGCGCCCTGCAAATCGCCAACGTTGATCCAACCGTTACGTCGCTCGACTTGCTGCAAATAAACAAGATTTATTCGACATTAAAACGCAATGGATACACAGAAGCGAATTCCTTCGATACATGTAAAACGGAAACTTACGTCACTGTGACCGTCCGTCCGCAGAATTTTGCTCTTCAACCAAGAAAGATAGTAGACGCGCACTCTGTTTTTCTTACCGCTGATCGTAACCAGGATATTTTGACCCTCGAGGACCTCCATTTGTTGGAAACGCCTTCTGCTGATCAACTGGTAAACCTTACCCTGTCCGCTCCTGTCCAATAACATCAAGCCGTTCTCGGTTCCAATTAATAGATTTACACCTGTGAAGAGATAAGAATCGATTATGATTCGAACTCGAGCGTATTATACGATTAATCACAAGATAGAAAAGATTTCTGCCCCCGATATACTAGGACTGATGATTTGCTTCGAAGGCTTTGACATTTGTACTTCGAAGCTCAGAATATTCGAAGCATTAAAATCTTCGAATTCTTTCGAAGCTTCGAAGTTTCGAAAAATACATTCGTGCAAATGAATTTATTCAGAAAATTTATAAATATTGTAAATAAAAAGAATTAATATATATGCTCAAAATATATATACGTAATTTTCCTAACTAATTTTAAAGTATTTTAACCTGGAATATTACAAAGTAATAATTAAACTTGATACATATGTAAATAAGGAAAGATAATGATCAATGAAACAATCAAACTAAGAAAATTCAAAAAAATAAAAATAAATTTATTCTTAAATAAATGAACAATAATATAATAAATTAATATAATTGTTTTGGCGTCATTAAATCTTCCTCAGTATAAAACAATCTTAAAAACAGAAAATTTAAAATCGTAAAATTAATAAAAATTATTAATTTTTAAATTTGCACAAATGTATTTTTCAAAACTTCGAAGTTAATTTTCAAAGCTTCGAAGGCATCTTAAATTTCGAAAGATCGAAGTTAACTTTAAAGCTTCGAAGTAATTAAAAAGTAACAGTCCTATTATGTACGCACCCCATAACGCGGCGCAGAGGATCTCGCTGTTGAAACGCTTCTTGTATTTGCGTATCTCCGGTGTGTCCGATGCTAAATCGTGGCTGGTCGGAGTCACGTTAACGTTCACGTGGGACTCTCTCCTCGCTGGACCGGCTCCGAATCCAAAGGTCAGGAATGACCGCTGCTTCTGTTGAAGCGCAAACGGAGGAGGTGATTTCACCGCTTGTCGATACTGCAACAAAGATAACTTTGCCGTTTGGGAGAACTCCAGGGGGGGAGGCGTGTTCGAAATGCCAGGCAAAACTACTATACTTTGCACGCAAAGATGATACTGGAGTGAACTAGGAGAATTTATCATCAACCCAAATACCGCAAACACAATCAACAGAAAAAAATACAAGTCGCGCAGAAACGCGCAAGGTTTTCCCTTTTCTTTTCCTTTTTAATTTAATTGGTAAAAAAAAAACAACATGCAGAGGGTTGAGCGAAGAAATGAAAAAATGAAGAGAGAACAAATCAGCCGATTCAAATGCGATATTATCTACATAGCATTCTTACAAACAAACAAGGTCTATCACCTCTCGATCGCAAATTAAAGCATTTTTTTCAAACATAGAAATGATAAAGAATAAAGGCATTCGCATGTAATCCATATGTGTGTATGTGTGTCGGAGGGATGCGTTTGGTAAGGATCAAGCAGACTCAAAACTAGCCAACTCTGCGTTCAACGACATCCACAATTACCAACTATATTAGCTTGTTATTATGGTATGTCTTCGTGTTACTCTCAATATAACACTCAATATACAGGATTTAAATATCCGCGTCGTGAAGCGACGGTGATCTATCCAACGCGCGTCGTCGCACGTTTTTTTTTTTTTTATGGGTGAGAAACAAAACCCAGAGAAAGGACAGAAGAAGGAAGAGAGAGATGTGAGAACAAAAAGCAACGGTGGTCGCGGCCGTGTTAGAGAGTTAATATACGTTTTATTACCATGGTGACACCAAGAATCAAGTATAGATTCCCACAAAAAACCAACCAAAAAAAGAGGGTATAAGATAAAAACGGCCTGCGCGCACACAAAACTGGCATTCATTCTCGCGGTGCAATAATGAAAAAAGATCAACGTTCGAGAGCAAATTAACACGTGTCCTCTCATACCCCTCTGTTCCCACCCCTCGCGCGAAAAAGCGGGGGGCGAGAAGGAGGAGGAAAAAGGAACGGTAGTCGAAGTTTTTTTTATTTTTTAATGGATGAATAGATACTTACATTGTAATTAGTATTGGGATTGGAATGGTCAGTAGAGGGCCCTGCCCTTCGAGTTAGAGCTCCCGCGTGTCCCACAACACACAACATAATCCTGAATTAGTCACGCTGACAACCGAGTATAATCGAGACGAGAAGAGTATAATCTTAATAGAGATCACACGTGAAACAGAGACAATGCGTGGTCCTACGATCCTGCCGATCGTAACTTAAAGCGTGACCGTAATAAGCCAATAATTCTTTTTTTTTTTGTAATTCTATGTACAAAGTCCGATTTCGGCTCTATTCACGATTTTCACGTCTCTTCTTGCACGTGGATGGGGAGGTTGATATAAGCGCTCTTGCATATATGCAATTCATCATGGTGTCCAGCGATATCTGGCTAGCCAATTCAAGGATAATTTCAGGAAATTTCAGGTAAAAATCCTGGTTTTTCCAGGTCGATTAATTTTCATTACTTAATTAATTTTTATTGATTTGCGCAATATCATATGTTTTGTATTCGAATTAGGATTCTATGTGACAAATCAATTAAAATGCGAACAGAACAATATTATTTATTGCTTTACAAATTGCTTGTCTTATTTTATCTTTAAAGGAGAGCTTGTACAACCATAAACTTTTCCAAAAACAACGTTACCGATGTTTATCAACATAATTTTTGACACACGCAAGAAATATTTCTTATTTCTTTCTTATTTTACGATTCAATTTTATTTAGAATAAAAGAATGACAAAAATTCAAGGTCAATTCAGAAATTCCCGGGGTTTTCCAGGAATTTTCCAGGACATATTAAATTCCATAATAATTCCAGAATTCAGGGACATTCAAGGATCGCTGAACACCCTGTTCACGTATTTGGGATACTATACACTTTGCGACATAGCCGATATATCCGAGAAGGCATAATCTAAAATCAGGAAGAGACACGGAGAAGAACTGTATACAGCTCGATACTCTCGAAGAGCTGTTTCGTTCCCGTGAAGCGAGAGAAATACAAAAGAATATGCTTAAGAAAAGTAGAAGCTGCTGTCCATAATTTTTTTTTTACAGTAATGAATCGAGTGATGCTGCACGAGCGGTTGAATCGCAAAGATTCTCTTTGATATTGCTTCACCGATCTGACTGGGAGATTCGAGTAGAAAGATAGAACGTGACCCGAAGAGCGATACTTCTGGACCGTTACTAGACTAGTGGAAACTTTCTCTCTCTTTCTCTCTCTCTCTTTCTTTTTAAGTTTCTTTTTATCAGAGTACAGAAAAATACGACGACTTGAAATCGAATTGAAATCTCCTCTAAGAGTCTCCTCTAAGAGTTAAAAATTTTCTGCTCGAAATCAAACTCTCGGAAATCAACTCCCTCCGGTATATACCCTGCCTACTACATCGTACAATAAACGCAAGGCAATTTTTCTTGCACGACTTTTCGTAGACAGTAATTTTTGTCGGTGCACATAAAAAGAAAACAGAGAAAGAATACAAAGAAATAAAAAAATTAAAAAAAAATACCGTCAAGATCTATTTACCAATTGCTAAAATTCATAACGTAAAAGTGAGAATGCAACCTAAAGGAACGGAACAACAAGATTGATATACGTATAGTCAACAAAATGCACTTTTTCGCTATCACGGACAATTAACAAGACATTGACACAAAGCATAAGCCGCCCCCTGTGCAAACCCTCAAACTTAAACTGTATGTATATATGTGTATGCGTATAAATGCGTGTGTATGTAAATCACTTCGCGGTTTAAGTCGATTCGGCATAGTTCCGAAAGTACGGAAGCATCGAGCGAGCTCATACCGTTAATGTCGTTGCCACTAGTCTGTTTCCAAGTCTGGCGAGAGGTAAATAAAGAATATAAATCTCGAATCACATGTTTGCGGGTAAACACAGTACCATGACGCGCTACGTACCTATTTTGCGACGTATGCTTAGAATATAATCGATGATAATTGTATACACATTATAGAAACGTTTTCGACCCAATCACAAAAAAAAGCATTACTCCTCGGACAGTCCGATATAAACACGGAGAAAAGAAAGCATTCTCATTTGCTACTGAACGAAACTGATAATCATTCTCAAGATTCTCGATCATTGATACGTCAACGATGTTGCACGTCACATCGCTCACAAGACTCACGCCTCGACGAGACATATATATATGTATATGTATATATATATATGTATATATATTATATATACATGTATATTATATATACATATGTATATTATATACATATGTATATTATATATACATATATGTACATATACATATATGTACATATACATATATGTATATATAAACATATTTCGTATAAAATAGAGTTGCGGAAAGTAATGCCATGCGCGCACTCGCTCGCATCCGTCGCACGTTAAAACTGGAACCAAGATCCAAGAAAGGAGCGAGTAAATAAACACGAACGAATGAATTTACTTCAATGATGTTGACGTAGCCTAAATTTACGCCATCAAATACATTCTATCTCTCGTTGGTGTCTCAGAGGCAAAGGTGGTGTTGTTACATCTCAACTTGTCTATGTTCGTCCGTAGATATTCGCTCGCAAATCGGTCGTCCTTGCCAAATTGGATCCACTTTTAAATCTGCACGAGCATATCTTCCGTCAAACGTGAGAGACTTTCAGTTCCATGTCAGGTTCCGACATCGACACCTAATTTTCCTTCTCTTTTCATTCTATATCGAATCGCGTATCACAAATATCCCACTAGTATCTCTGTATTTGATCGAAAGAGATGAAGCGTATGCGAGTGCACGCACAGAAGACCGATATAGAAGACACAGGTACATAGGTACATAGACGGACGGATAAATCTGACCTCCTCGCTAGTTGACTTGTCCTGCCGTTGGCCCGGCGAAGAAGTCAGGAGATCCGGTAAGACCGAGCTGGGCCGTGAACCCGGGGACGAGTCCGATCTCTGGAAATCACCTCCGCCTCTTGAACGGTCGCCCTCGCGATTCTGCAAACCAGTGAACCTCCGTTAAAAAAAAAAGTGGCCAGTCGAAACAGCGGATAAAAGAAAGAGTAGAGGTAGAGAAGAGACTCGAACGAGACCTGAATTCTTATTTTATTCATTATTTTTCTCGCAAAATTTCCTCTTTTTCTTCCAATTCTGATCATTTCTCATCTTCGTAGATAGAATGATGATATGAGATTATTTTCTTTGCTTTCTCAATGGAACAAGAATTTAGATCTCGATATTGCGGCTAGGATAAGGAGCAAATTACGCTAATTAGAGAAATAGGACAATTACACCGAATATTAATATCGAGAGGCAGGAATCAGGAATTGATAATCAACGAGGAAATAATGCTAGTGAAGAGCAATAATGTTATGAAAGCGCGGATTACGTCATGGAAAAGCAAAAAAGCAAGCAGAGACAATGAAAGAACAGAAAGAGGACAGAGGAATGCAAAAAAAAAAAACGTGAAAAGCTGTGAAAAAACAGATACAGAAAATCAATAAAATAATATAAATAACACCAAAGAACTTATTTCGACGGTGCATCTAAAAAGAGATTACGCGTTATTGATTTCTCCACACGGATACGCAACAAGTTGTACGACTTAAGTCTTATTGATCAGCGCGTATAGCGTAGAAGATACGTAAAGAGAAAACGTCACAGTCATGCAAATCAATTAGCTAATATCGATCATATCTAGTTGCTTCTTATACTTATTTCATTAAATTTAACATTATTAATTTACCGAATGGTCTACAATTAAGTCTTATTATGACGATTTACAAGGGATTCCAGTATTCATTAGCCTAGGAGCTCGTTATGCTAATTTCAATAGAAATGTAAATGCACAATCTTGACGGGACGTACAATGAATCATAATCGCTAGCACAAAAAAAGATACAGACCTACACAACGATAAGCAACAAAAAAAAAAAAAGAAATGAAATAGACTGATGATGTACAATGAGTTATCATCTGCTGTGCTTCTATCATTAGCAAACTAGACTTATACTAATTAAGCTAGTAAACTGAGTGCAATTGTCGCCTTCATTTCGGACATCGTGCGACGTTAACGCGACAGTCACACTCCTCTGGGTGGTTCTCGGCTGACGAACATGAGACAAGGACATTTGAAATTCAATTTTCAGGTGCCCTTTCTTGGCGCACGTTAGCACGAAATCCCGGGACAGACACAAAATCGCTACACGCGTACATGCCGGAAGAACACATACACAGAGACAAAATGAAGCATGCTTAGCACGTGCTGCAACACACGAAGACACACGAGACACAGTCGCTGGTCTCAAACGCGCGTATCTCGAACGAGGCAACAACATTCGTACATGTCAAGCAAGCGTCATGCAAGACGATGCTCGTGATAACAGGCACAGCCTCGTATGATGTTTACAATGTGATCCATTGTCTATTTCCGGTTCCATGACTTCTCTGAGACTGCGTTCTCTCTGCCTCAACGTCGTCCTCCTCCTCTTCTCCCAGCACTTCAACCATTTGCACATCGTCTCTTTCTTTTCCCTTCTTTTCTCATCTATCTTTTCTTGGTCACACAGAATCATGCATGACATTAGAAATTGTATTGCAACACAAAACGCACTCATACACGCCAGGCCGGATCGTTGATCGTTATCCTTACTCTTTCTTTCTTTCGATCTTTCTTTTCTTCTCAATCTCGCCCACTTTCTTTCTTTCTGTTCCCTCTCATTCTCTACTTCTTTCATTCTTGGGATGCAAAGATTTTGGCTCGAGTAATAGGATTTCCGAGAGACTGATACTCAAAGAACACGGCGACAGTGTTAATGTGTTTAGTCATATACTTTAGTAACTCACATATTAATGTATAAAGAGCCAATATTGTGTCATATCTCAAAAAACGAGTTCTGTTGTTAATACGGATTATTTTAGTTACAAATCTCCAAGTAAACAGATTTCTTGTTAGTAAAAATTGCATTTCAAGAAAGAAGATTTGAAAGAGAAAAATTTAATTAAAAAAATGAAGGATTCTCGATATCATAAAACCGGCTCTCTCGCTTGGTCGTACCCATCAACGTCACGAATATTCTTCTCTAAACGAAAGAGATTTTAATTGGAATTGCTCAGATAATAAATTTTGTCGACAGTTCTTATTTGAACTCGTCGCACTTCCGATTACTTCCATATAGATTTGTTAACAGAAATCAAAGTGTCAAATAGACGCGTAACGAGAGATCACATTGAAACACGTTAATCATACAAACAAAAATCTTTGTGATTTGTCATCACGAACTTTAGTAGGTCTTTTTTTTTATGTTTTGCCGAATCCCGCGGCGTGTCGTTGCGTGTCGATGGTAACGACGTTGTCGAGTATCCCGAAGAAATTCCATGCGGTTAATCCTCAGTTCAGTCCCAGATTCTCGTATTTTCATCACCGTAGAAGTGACGTCCGGCGCTTTTCCACATAGTATAGCACGCATCACTCACAGACAGTAGAGGACGAGGCTCGTTTGCCAGGGACAAGGACACAGCGATGAGTGGAAAACAGAGGAAAATCTGAATTACCGAGTAGCAATTAATTAATTCGACATCAGTTTCGTGTTGGCCGCATCCTCATTAGTGAGTATTCGCGCGATATATCCCACAACCGTATATTGACAGATACTTTAAAATAAGGCAAATCAAATGTTTACAGATAGAAACATCGCGCGTGCGACGATTATGAATGTGTAACCCCAGATGAATCGCCGAAGAGAATAACGCGCATTATCGCTACTCAGCAAATACATTTGCAAAAAGCCTCTTGAAGAGCGGAGGAAAGAGTGAATAAGATATTGTGTCACTGCAGCACCTCTTAGCGTGAATCTCCCATGACCTTAGTAACAAGTAGGAACTAGTATTAGTGGTACTAACAGTAGTAGCAGTAGTAGTTAATAGTAGAAGTAAATATAATAGGAGTAGTTAATGGTAGTAATAATGTTAGTAATAGCGGTATCAGATAGATTGCGGTGTGTATTAACGATATTCTCTACCGTTATGCTTCAAAGATCCCGTCGCTGTCACGTAAAAATAATGGAGAATCTAATCAGAGATTATATCAGAGGTGATATTAATACTGCTAATATGTTATTGATAGCACTAGTAATTAATAACGTATCGCCTGCTACTTACTTGACAAATCGTGAAAAATGACTAAACACAAGGAAAGAAAATGCGCCTAAAAAGTCGAGCGTAGCTGACTAGCTTTCTATGTGATCGTTATATGCCGCTGGATGTCGAAAAATTAGTCACGATTGTCTCAAGAGGAAAACGTGAAGAATCGAAGTGTCCACGAGCGTCACACGGGGTGTCACGAATATGTTGATTAGTTAACAAAGTGATAAATATTTACATGTGAATTACAGAAATTGCACTGGCAATGAACGGTATACATGGATAATACATATGAATAACTCGACGGACACTTCGAAGATACGTTCTTGGAAAGGGGCTGAGGATCGAGGAAGATAACAGGCAAAAAGTGTCAATATAAGGTAAGTAAGAGGGGTCTCTTTCAGGCAAGCACACAGGCAGGACTCGCGTAGAACTCGCGAAAGTTTCCCGCGACTCGCGGAGGCTGGCGCAGACGATAACCGCCTAAGGGGGGGGAGGGGGGACTGACCTGGGTAACAACGGGGCTGTATTCGCTGGCCGTCGTACTGGCCGTGGACTTAATCGTTCCCGCATCTTCGACCACGGCGGACGCCGTAGCGTCCGAGGGTCTACAACTGCGTCTTCTTGCGTTCTCGTTCTCTTTATTGCGTCCGAAATCGTACCTCCTCGCCTCGTGCCTACTACCGAAGACGATCTCGCTCTCGGTCTTTTCTCTCCTGGGCCTCTGAGGCCCAACGTCGCGGCACAACGAGAAATCCGTTAGGACCGGCTCCCCGGAGCTGAGGGCACTGCCTTTTTTACCAACGATACCGGCAACGCTTATTTCGCTACCGCGTCGATTACCGCTAGCGAATATACTAGATCTCGACGAGTCCGACGACTTCTGCAGGTACGCCGAGTGCCTCGCGGACGGGAAGAAGTCCGAGTTCTCGCGGCGAAAGGCGCGCGCGAAGGCGCTCGACGCATTGCCCAGCTTCGAATCGCTCTCTTGCCGCCTGTGAATCGGTTTCAATTGCTGCTGTTGCTTTTGATGATGCTGCTGTTGCTCGTGTTTCCTTCGGGCTAACTGCTCCTGTCTCTTGAGCGTTCTCTCGCTGGACGAGGACGAGCGATCTTCGTTGGATCCAGACTTGCTCGCTTGGCCGGCCGCCTCTTGTTGATGCTCCTGTTTCATTTTATCCAACTTTTCGTTAAAACCCTGAAAGAAGCGGGTGAAATCCCACTCCTTCAGGAGGAGCTGCTCGTCTATCTCTGAACGCCGGTTGCCGCTAGCCGTTGCACGATCGTCTGACATCTGACTAAGTTTCTAGAGTGTGCGTACGATGGCGAAGGTAATGGTACGGTGACAGAGAAAAAAAACAAGAAAAAGAAATGCGTGCGATAACAACGTGAAACGATGATTATCGATGATGGTGGTGATGTAGTGGTGTAGTGTAACGATGACAATGTAAATAAAAAACGACTATCTTTGCGGCGGCAATAAATCTATAATGTAAAGTTAAAAGTGATAAAAAATTCAAGAGATATTAATTTCAACATCAAGTACAAAAGTACGACAGGAAGTTAAAAAAGGAAGTTACAACGACGCAATACAATCCATTGCAGCTTCACCGCAGCAACATAGTCAGTCCATCTATAGCAACGTATGTGATCGTCGTTCGTATATGAATGTGCATGGTGTATCGTACGACAGCGGCAAAAGTACAGACACAAGGCAGTGCGCCATGGAGCTCGCTTGGAATATACAAAGTTCAGTCTTGACGAATACTTAGAGCGAAACAATGAAGGGGGCGGACAATTTCACTGATTTAGTCCCGATTGTCAGTTAACGTTCGTACGTATTTACAAAAAAAGGTAAAAAAAAAAAAGAAAGATAAACAATGCGTCGCAATCGCCCGTGTTTCCTGCCTTTTTTCCATCCATCCTCGAATCCAATCCATTCTTACGTTAACAAAAACTTCGGGATAAACAAATAATATATCATTTGGATACTCGTGAGCGGTTAAATAATAGCGAATGCAATTGGACGCACTAATGCGTGCACATTAAAGGCGTTGTACACAAATCGACATAACGATGTGTGCTTAATATAAACATAGAAACCGGATTAAATCCTCAATATACACACTTTATTTTACCATTTGATAAAATAAATATTAGGCATTTTATCATTCGAGATATTTTACTTTTATAGATTAGATTAGTGTACAACGACTTTAATATGCACCAGTGCGCACTAGTGCGTCCAATCGAATTCGGTGCAGGTTAGACAAGAAAACACATCGACTGCTTTGCGCGAACTACTGAAACATGATTACATAAGATTCGTACGTTACATACCAACTGGTATATATGAAAGTTTCAAGTTATACCAAAATGAAATATATCTGAACGGAAGAGAAGAGATCTACAAATGTATATTTCAGCTTGCATCGCAGCCTTGAAGAGAGAAATACTCACTCGTTTCATGACTAGCGTACGGTCTCCCGATTCTTCCTCATCGGGGGTTGGTGGGAGCGGACGATTCGGTGCTCCTCCTACAAAGAGATTAGTCAAAGGCAGGGTGTTAAAATCACACAGCGCGTAGTATCATTAATAACGGCCTTCCTGGAAAGTAGTGGGCATCGTACCTTTCGGCTTATCCTCGTGATGGGAGTTTTGAGCATTGTGCGAAGATGACGACGACGAGTCCGACGACGGTCTGAAAGGAGAAAATTCGGGACTGCAGCGGTTGAAATAGAGATTGCAGCGGAACGACGTGACGGGTGGATGAAGCACACGTAATGCGTTGTCGGTGTTGCGAGGTGAGGCGAGGCGAGGCGACCAAGACGACCATATGACGCGAAATGTCGAAGCGTGGGATAGGCATGATGGAAGATGAAACGAAATGGCATTAGTAAGATTAATACAACTACGCCCTCATCTTATTATATTTAATGTATTGTAAAAGCGTTAAAGAAATGGTTTTGCGTGTTATATTGTATATTATCACATATTGTTATTTGTTTCTTACGAGAAATAAATTCGATCATACGAACAAAACGTATTATAATTGCTTTTTTTAATAGAAGGTGTTTTATAACGGATCTTTCATGAAGCTGATTGAAGATTGCACAAAAATGTAATAATTAAAAGAAATAGTTTTTGTATATAAATATTAATAAAATTCTAAATTTCCATTCAATTTTATTTTCAGAAAACTCTTAATGTTATGCAAATAAAGATGTGCGAATCAAGAATTTTTTTTACACCAAATCAAATCGAATCGAATTTCATTTCTTTGTTCGAATCTAAATCAAAACTCCGAATCAACTCAAATCAAATTAAATCAATTCGAATTGAAACGTAATTTTTAATTAACAACATTAAAATTCAACTTAGCAATTATTGTATTTGCAATATATAAGTAATAAAAAAGATTTCTATATAAAAAAATATAATCAAAGTGAATCGAATCGAATCAGGTTCAAGATTCGATACAATTCCTATTCGAACAATTCGCACATTTCTACAAATAAGTTTCAACAAGCGCTGCAGTTACAATATTTTTCATTAATAGTGTTGAAGTAATATATGCGTTAATATTAATTAATTAACAATAGCACATATATTTTTATGGCAACGAATGACAGTGGAACCTTAATCATAGGGAGTATCATTACAATGTTATCAAATATTCCCAAATAAAATATTCTTGATGTTGAAATGTTATTTTACAAAACGGCAAAGTCATTTACTTACAGCGGCTTGGGCGGGTCGCTAGCCAGCAAAGTACCGTCGTTCCTCAAATTGTTTCCACCAGCATCATCATCGTCATCGCTGTCACTCTCAATTGATAGAGCCTAGAACGATAAGGAGATATATCGTCTTTAGAGCGTTTCGCACTCTGTGCACATTTTCGATTTTTTTTGTATCGTGTATTTTTTTTTTTTTACCTCGAACTAGACGCAAGGCGACGTTTATGTGTCTCACGCAATAAGACAAAGAAAAACGAAAGGGATAATGATAACAACGAGGAGACAGGGATGCAGGCATAAGTGAATTTTAGCTGCTGAAATAACAATCGTGGTCGCACGCGCGGCTTACTTGATCGAGAATACTGGAGGATTGCGGCATCTGTTTGTTGTTCTGATCGTTACCACCTGCAGGCTGCACCGAATTCGATGTAGACGAGGCTGCAGGGCCCTTATGTTGCCTGTTTGGCCTTGGCGGGGCCTCGGGGCCCTGTGACACACCAAGCTCGATGAGTTGAGCAGCCAGTATCTCCATGTCCTACCACCCACACGCATACACGCACAACCCCGTTAGTCACTGTTCCGAGATCTCTGAGAATCTTTTGCTAGAAGCCACCATCGGATAGCCCAACAAGGCAGCCAAACAAGGCAGAAAGGCAAGGAGAAACTTCGAAGGGAGCGTAACGTTGTGCACTTAAGCGAAACTATCGACGCTCAAATAAAATGTTAATTAGGTTGATTCCGAAATACGTGGCCAAATTTTAAAAGTATACTCTACTTTGAAGAAACAGATAATATAAACATTAGTTCGGAGAAATGCTTCCTGTTCAAGTTATAAATACCCTTTGCTCGCAAAAATTAATATAAAAACCTTTTTTATGACAAATTAATAGACATATTACAATATGTTCATAAGGATCGTTGAAGTTACAGGAAGATTCTCAATTGTTAATAATAATTATCTTAATTCTCAACTTACAAACAAACTGATCATTTATTTGATCATTATGCTACCAATAAGATCAATATATGATGACAGATCAACTTGTATATTTCAACTGAAATGTTTTCACAGAACTTTGTCGCAAGACAGAAAACGTTTATAACTTGAAAAGAAACGTTACCGTATTTGTGTTTATATGACCTACTTAAGGAGGACTTTGTCCTTAATTCTTTGAGAACTGGCGACCCCATGTGGAGTCATCCCCTTTTATTTTACAACTGCTCGCTCGATTTTTATTAAACGTGGCCTATGAAATAATTTGATATTTTATCAAAATTCAAAGTAAAAAATAACAAGTTTAAAATAGTGGATCATGTTTTAAAAGAATAATCTAATTATTGTGAAATTTAGTTTTAAGAGATTCTTAGCATCGCTGAATATGATTCTGATTTTCGAATTCAAAAATTGAAAATTGTGATTATAGTGTGGAATTTAAATATAGTGTGAAATTTAAAAAATAATCTGATTAAACTCTATAAAACTCATAA
This sequence comes from Wasmannia auropunctata, assembly GCF_000956235.1. NCBI lineage: Eukaryota > Metazoa > Arthropoda > Insecta > Hymenoptera > Formicidae > Wasmannia > Wasmannia auropunctata. The sequence continues at coordinate 1,314,637 of NW_012026787.1, read as the reverse complement.
AACTCTAATTTTAGGGAATATTTATTGAAAAGTAACAAGTTTCCAGTTTCGCTTTATAAAACTCATTAGTGATACGCAAAACAAACTATTAGTAACAAACTGTAACAAAATATATTTACAAACTAATATATATTAATGAGTTAGTTGCTATTATAAATTATAGACTAAATTATTTATTAATAACATTGAATTTTTGAATTCTGAAGCCAGAATCGGATTTAGCGTGCTAAAAGTCCTTAGAAAGTTAGATTTTTCATACTTTGTTAAAAAGCGTCGGTCCTCAAAGGGTTAAAGCGATTAAACTACACATTTTCTTCTAAATTACTGCTATTTCAGAATCGCCCTTTGTAATGTTAAGATGCCGATTCTAACGCAACACGTTTAATGAAACATTAAATCATATATTAGACCATAATTAGTTAGGAATTAGAAAGCTGAACATAACATTAAAATAGTTTTAATTTTTGTTCAGTACAATTCACTACTATTTGCCATTCGAAAGACGGAAGATATATTTTTTAACAGATATTTTTAATAGATAGTTAATAAATTATGAAATAAAAATGTCCCTCCATTAAAACAAATTTTTGATTTTAAAAACTATAAAAATAATAATTTTATAAAAAATTGTTTTTCTAATTACATATTTGTTCTCTCAAATTAAATAAATTGTCTTCATAACATATTTTTCATGTCTTCTATCAAATGAATTATTCAGATATTCATTTCTGGTGGACCATTCTGCATATCGATTGTTAGAAATGTAGAACAAATCGATTACTTTCAATACACAAACTAATCATAAATATTACGTTTTAACGATGCGATAATAGAATTAATTATATATATTATATCTCGAAACACCAACAAACGTGTTGTGTATGTAGATTCGAACATGTACAATCTAACAAAGAAAGTTCACTTAGACGATTAGAGTAAAAGCTTGGTAATCGAACAAGACAAGGGTTCAAGCGAATTAAAAGGATATTTACATATTTGTTATTATAAAACGGAAAAATTTACAAATGAATCAGTGCGTTTGAGAACACATTCTCTATTGATTTAAATTTGTTCTATAAATATTTGTATTAATAAATCTGTATTTGTTTTGTTACTTACAAGGAGATGCCACAACCTGCGAAATACGGAAGGAGATGAACCATAGGCTATTCGAAAGGGGAACTTGAGTGTACAAACACGGTAAAAGGGTTTCCGCGAATGGGCCTTGGTTCCTGAGAAAATTGCAAGTAAAGTTGAGCATCCGATCAGCTGTATGGTAAATATCCAAATTATGCGTCAGTAAGCAGGAAAGCTGAAGTTTCTCTTTTTAATGCGGCCAACGAAACTTCAATGCGAGTTCGAATCCTCGCAGTGTCAATTTTTCTATTTTTTAATAAACGTTACGGCGATTGTGGCGCAAGGCGCTGCGTAGCAGCTTACTGTGCCGAGGATCCAAATTCAAAACCATCCAGAATTACGGTGCTCTGAAATGCGCTGCCGGTGCTCTACAGCATTTGGCGGCGCAAATCGGAACACGATCTCTGGAAAGCGATCGCCACCTCTCGGAAAGGCAAGGCAAAACCACCGAGAGTATTTCTGTCAAATAAGAACACCCGATGGTGGAGAGGGATTCCGAGGAGATATGGACCTGGTGTCCGACACGGGGCTAAACGGGGCCTGGTGTCTGGCGCTAAGTCCGAGATAGGACCAGTGTCTAGCGCAGGAACTGAACAAAACCTAGTGTCTGGCATGGGTCTGAGACGAACTGGTGCCTGGCACGAAGGCGAACGGAAGTTCAGTGTCGGACAGCAGGGGGAGACTGCCATTGGAATCCTTCAAAAATAAAGCGGAAGTTACAATGGCACTTTATAGAGCTAGGTGACGCTGGGCCTTTCGTACGACCAACCGCATAACAATTACTACTACTAATAAACGTTAATTTTCTATAATAATTTATTTATCTTTCTCATTTCAACAAAAGTAATTATTGTTCAATTTTTGTTACAAATAATAATAAATAACAAAAGTTTTAAAATTTTTAATTATTTATTATAAAATTCTACCCCTACTACAATTTTGTAAATAAAAATCAGTGTAAAAACATTGAAAATGGTCGGTAAGAATCATAATAAAATATTGTAAGCATTTATTTATATGTATCTCTATATGTATTATTCGGAATATCGATCTTTCCTTTGTCTTTATTCAAGAAAATTCTAAAAAGCATCTGCGCATGCGTGTTGTGAAAGGTCCTACCGTTAAGGCCTTCTTCTCACAAGTTAGTTATCTTACGACTATTGACTAGTAAAGAAATCTCTATATTTCGCAATCAAAAATTAATGTTACATATTGTAAAAATGGCAATGCCAAGTGTAGATCCATCATTAATAGACCATATCTAGATATTGGCAAAATCTGATGAAATGATGTCGAAAGAAAATTTAACTGATAGTATCGCATATTTTCAAGGTAAATATTTTGTATATTTTGTAACTACATATAAAATATATGTAATATAGTAATGTTAGATTTTTTCTACCGACATGTTAGTAAAGTTTAATATGATTGACGCCGAGCCACCCAAAAAGTTTACCAATATTGCAAAGAGTGTTGGCGGAAAATTATTTGAAACTTTTATAAAAATGTTGGGTAAATGCACAATTACGGAGGAAACGGAATATTTTTTGCCTGATGAAGAACAAGTTGTAGAAGAAGAAGAAATGCCTTCAACATCCAATTCATAGTCAAGATGAAGAATATGTGCCACCTACAAAAGTTGCCAGTATTGACAGAGTTCCGTTTGACATAAAATTAAAAATTGTCATGACTGCAAACGAACATCCGAAGTGGAGTTTTAAAACTTTGCAACAACGATTTAAACTCTATTTGCGACATGTTGCACGATTTAAAAAAGATATTTTAACTGGTGGAACCTTTTGACAAAATGAACATTATAAGAAAAAAAAAACGTTTATGATCGATTTGTTGAAGCACGAAAATGTAAACAGCTAGTTACAAGGCGTCAAGTGCAACAGTGGGCTATAGGTGCTGCAGCCCAATTCCGAGATCCAAGCACAAAAGAGGAAAATCAGTGTCCTTTTCGCTTTGTAGCATCTACAAGCTGGTTAACTTTCTTGAAAAATTATAAAATTTCAAATCGTCGAGTAATTCGATATTTGTCCAAAAAGGAAATACAATCACCGCAAGAGGTCTAGAATAGAGGTTCTAGAATCCGCGATACGATTTCAAAATTTAATACAATCTATTTCATCAGATTGTACATCCAACTTTATTATTAATACTGATCAAACAGATTGTGAGTATCGAGCAAATGTATCAAGAACATATACTTTTAAAGGAGGAGAGGCAGTCGAGCTTTATATAGATGATTTAAATAAAGTTACACATTCTTATACTGCTCGATATTCTTTAACGAAATCTGGTAAAATAATAGAAAAGGTATTTGTTTGTTTGCAAGAACCTAGTGAAACATTTGGAGTACGTGTTCAGAAAGAAATCGACGAACTTGTACAATTATGTAAAAATGTTGTTGTCTATTCAAAATTGGGAAAATTGACATCTTTGTATGAACAGTATTTAAAAACTGTAAAATCTTACGTGGGCAACAATCCATTTTTATGCATTGTCGATTCTTGGAGAGATAACAAAAATATTCATATGTACAATGAACATTTCCGAAATAAAGAAAATAAGCCGACCTGTAATTTGCAAATTATTCCGCCAAAATGCACTCCAATTTGCCAGCCATGCAATGTCTATTTTTATAAACATAAACAAGTTAAAATCATAATAAAACGAATTTAAAACTGCTCAGATCTTCTTGTTAGCGAAGAAAAAAGCAAATTAAATACGCGTTATGATGCGATTCGAATACAATCATTAACACATATTATTTATTATATGCTCCGCTATTTAAAAATACAATTTGTTTGGTACGCATCAAAACTGGCATCCGAACGCGAAATTTTTTATAATGTAAATCAGTTGTTTTCCGCCAAATATTCACAGTATGAAATGTGTTTGTAAAAATAATTCATTTATAAAATGTTCATGATGATACGTCTTACTTATGTTTTAAATGTTTTTATATTGATTTTCATCCGCAAAATTGTATGACAATGGCAGAATTTTATAATAAATAATTAAAATTTTTAAAACTTTTGATATTATTTGTAACAAAAATTGAACAATAATTAGTATTTTTGTTAAAATAAAAAAGATAAATTAATTATTTATATATAGAAAATATAACGTTTATTTAAAAAAAATTGGCAATGCGAGGATTCGAATTCGCATTGAAGTCTCATCGACCTTGTTAAAAAGAAAAGGACGCGCCTCAGTCTGTTCAGTTACGCCGCTTTCCTGCTTACACAATTCGGATACTTATCGTACAGCTGATCGGACGTCTATTTACAATTTTCTCAAGAACCAAGGCCCATTCCAAAAACACTTTTACCGTGTTTGTACATTCAATCCCCCCTTTCGAATGGGCTATGGCTCATCTCATCCGTATTTCGCAGGTTATGGCATCTCCGTTAGGAGAATTAATTAGAATTGTTTTACGTGACTGATGTCACGTTACAATTCACTTCTATCACATATTATCTAAATGCAGTTTTTGCTACTATTGCAACTTGTTTAGTTAGTTTAATTTTCCAAATTTTTATTTTATAAGAAGCTTTAAAGCCTCGAAATGAACAATCATTATCATTCTTTACAAAATCATTAATTTGCTTTAAAACATATCTGTCATTTGTTATGACATAAAAATTGTCATTTTTTTTAATTGCTTGCAAAAGAACGAGAGCATAAAGAAATAAAACAATATACTTTAAACGTACACATTTTTAGCCGGAATCCTGTATAATCAGTTATATCAAAATTGCATTTCAAAATTAATATTACAAAATTTGTGAATTTGTGACAATGATTTAATATATTCAATTATTTTCTAGAAATAATTACGTATTATTTTCTGGAAAACTTCGTTTTTTTTAATTGTGTCGTTCTCGTAGTAAATGAGTGACGAATAAATCACAATAAAAACCGACATAGCTTCTGCACTGATCGTCATTACTAAATCATCCGTATTACGCAAGCGTTTGCAGAAAAGTGATTTGTCAATAGACATATAAGAAAAAGACACAGATAAAGTGTGCGTGTCGTCTTACCTCTGGTTTCTTCGGCGGCAGCTACGGTAGGTGTGAACATAGAAAAGAAACAAAAACCGAATACATTCCAAGTTCGAGTGCTAGGAGCCTCTGTGTATGTTCGTGTGTATAATACGTAGTAGAACGCATCAGCGTGTGTCAATATGACGCAACAGCGACGTAGAACGCGTGCAATGGGTACGATAAAAATATATAATATATAATATATCGCAAGTGTATAGAGAAAGAGGAAACATACAAAGTGAACTATGCGTTATATAGAGAATATATACTTGGAATCGATAAATACAAAATTTAAGGCAAAACTGCAACGAAAAGGGAACGACAGCGTACGCCTTACTACAGATCTGGTTATCTATACTTCTTGTTTATGTCTATTTATGAGTGTCCTTATTAGCAGAGTGTCATGAAGGGAAGGACATTTGGTTTGGATGATTAGAAGATTGGAGGGACACGAAAAGTACGAGCTTATTCACAAAGACTTACCATAGGCTTGAAAACGCTGTTCCTTTGAGGCGCGGGCTGCCCTCCGGATCCCCCTCCAGGTGTCTGATGATTAGAAGGCGGCGTAGATACTTTGTGCGGTTGTCGAGGATCATCTCTAGGTGTCGGAGGTAATGGACGAGACGGTGGTTGCGGATCGGGCACCACTATTTACAGTCATCAAACATTAGTAACATGAAAAGGATCAGCTACAATATAAATTCTTTCATGAATCATTAAATGGATTTATAAGAAGCGAAACCAGAAGCCTGATGAAAAAAAAAAAGAAAATTAAATAGACTCAATTGACAGATCAGTAGGATTTTAATCGCGGAAAATAAACGTAGGTAAGTAAATAATTAGAATTTTTAGCATTTATAAGGCTGGTGAAGAAAAATGAAGATTGGATAGACAGATTAGTGGGATTTTAATCGCGGAAAATAAACGAGGGTAAGTAAATAATTGGAATTTTTGGCATTTAAAGTTTAAGTGCCAAAAAGTAGAAAGGATGGATAAGAAAAAAAGTGTAACCGAGTTCCTCCTTCGGCTAGAAAAGTAAATAAATATTCCATTCATTAAATGTACCTATGAGTCTGTGCGGTATAGCGGGTCTCGCGGGTGGTCCGGGCTCTGGCACTTCTCTTTGAGATCTACTTCCTGGCTTCTCTTTAGCGGCGGGCGCTTGTGGAGGTACATCCTGCGTCAAAGTTCTGCCTTCCTGAATCTGCTGGAAATTACGGCGCAGTGTATCACCTCCAGGCGCTTGAACTATAGATGACGGTTCGCCCGCCAATGCCGGTTCGTCCTCCTCGTTCTCGCTACCGCTGTATCGGTAATCGTCTCTTTCTGTAACGAACGGACGAATGGTGTGCAACGATGATGCAACGAATATGAAATAAGAGTTTCGTAGGAAACAACTTTCGTTTTCATTTTCGCACCTTTCTCCTGCTTGCGCTTTTTACAGCGATCAATGTGATCCTTAAGCTGTATTCTGACTTGTCTTTCCGTAGGTTGGTCCCGTATAAATGGATGTTTAAGGAGCTGTTCCGTGTATGGTCTTTGATGGTAATCCTTCACCAACACCGTTTCAATAAATCCGTGAAACTTTTTGGCCCACTTTTTAGACTTGAGCCGCGGCGGTGGATTACGAGGAATTAAAAACAACGCCTGTTCGATAAAACAATATATAATTATGTAACAATATATAACTTTAAACATAAGAATGTTGTACGTTATGAAAAGTACGTGTTAATCGTACTCAACGTATTGAGGAAGAGACTCACTCTCATAGGATGTAGATCGCAGAGCGGAGGTTGTGATTCAGCCATTTCTAGAGCGGTAATTCCGAGCGACCAAAGGTCGCTTCTATTGTCGTAAGTAGCATCTGGATTCTCGTCACATGCAATAACTTCTGGTGCCATCCAGTAAGGTGTGCCGATGAATGTATTTCTTCTACCTATCGTCCTGTCCAATTGTGCGCTGACGCCGAAATCGACTGAAGACACCACAGAATAATTAATGCGTAAAGATAAAACATGTCGAAATAATAGATATGTGTTAAATTGATGCAAAAAATTTCTCTTATAAAGTTTCAAATAAATTATATATATATATTTTTTTTAACAAAGATTTGTCAATTTCGTTCTACTTGGAAAAAGTATATTAAAATCAACAACAATTTATCTTAAATGATAAAAACAGATATGTATTAAATTGATGCAAAAAATTTCTCTTATAAAGTTTCAAATAAATTATACCTATATATTATATTTTTGGGAAGAAGATTTATCAATTTCTTTCTACGTGAAAAAAAGTATATTAAAGTCAACAATAATTTATCTTAAGATAAAAATTCCAGAACTAATAATGAAATGTAATATTTTGTTTGACTAATATAACGAATGTTTTGCCTCAATCTAATCATCACTATCAACCTTACCAAGTTTGACTTCCGCATTATCAGTCAACAGAACATTTTGTCCCTTGATATCCCTGTGGATAACTTTATTGCTATGAAGATAACTAAGTCCCCTCAGTATTTCTCGCGATATATAAGCTATCCACTCTTCCTTCAAGCTCTGGCCCTTGGTTGACTTGACGAGATCCGTGACGGAGCCAGCTCCGCAATATTCCATAACCAGCCATAATTGATCGTCTTTGCCGGGTGATGACTTCTTTACGAAGGCACCGTAATACGTAGCTATATTCCTATGATTCGAATACTAGAAGGCAAAAAAAAAATCAATTTGTCTGCATTAATACACTCCGCTAGCCAACGCCAGCGCTTTAAAATATTTATTCAAAGTAAGAAGATGTTTTAGGTCACTCACCCGCTTGAGTACATTTATTTCCAACTTGATTTCTTCCTCTTCATCCTGCAACGAGACGAACAGTATTAAAGGATACAATTTATCAAATGTGCCTTCTAATTTTTTATATGATGTGTTTTACAGATCAAGAAGTAAACAATTATTTACATAAGATACATTGTTTCACATATCATTTATTTTTAAATTTGTATAAAAAGAGATTTGTGAAATTGTACAATATTGAAAATTTGATTAGCATAAATCCCATTATAAAATTCTGCAAGTAGGTCATTGACAGAAAGTCGCGTCTTTAATTAGTCGTTCTACAAGTGACGTTAATGAAAAACGGCATAATTAAAAGGCATTAAACTCCAGCTGCGTACGCTGATAATCGTGCGAAAATGAACTCTACAAATACAATCGCTAGGGTAAACAGCATTAGACATTTCCTCGACAAGTAAAATGTGAAAATTCCTTTTTGTCTAGAAAAGCAGTGTGCCGTACGTTAAGTAGGTAAGTAGAGTCGAGGCTTTACTCACGCGTTACATGAGAGAGAAGAAAAGAGGGCACTCGCTAAGAAGATATATAAAAGAGAGAGGAGAAAGGGAGGCAGAGAGATAGAGAGAAAGAGAGAAATGTGCGCAATCATAATCGTAACGCTAAATTCCGATGCTAAATCTTCCGCTGATTTGGTCGATTTACGTGAGAGGAAACGGTTAAAAGTGCAGCGTAACGGTAATACCGATGCCCACGATCCTTGCTTCAGATATAAATAGAGAAATAAAGCGTGAAGAGAATCTGTTTACCGGGAATATTCCATTAGATAAGTATCACCGCGAGATGATTCATATCAATGTGTAACTGTAAAATCGTCTCTTTATAAGCTAAATGCGACGGTGGTACAAAGGAAAAGCGCTATTGCACGTGCACGTGCGAATAACTTATTTCTTTCAAATAATATAAATAGCCTTCCAAATGAGAAATAAAAATATTCGCTGGCAGAAAAAACTTTGCCGCCAGGATTTAGAAACCAGCAACCGTAGTTAAAAACCGAATCAGTCGAAAATCAAATCAAACTCTTGTAATCGTCTAACAAATTGGAAAGAGCGCGTCCGTTATAAAATCATATGTAAAATCTTCCCGTCCCGTGACATTACTCATTCTAGATTCTGAGAGCCGTCAAGTATCAAACCGTATCGCTCGCAGATTCGTGGAAATGGATCTTTGTCTTTCGTCGGCGTTGATGATATATGTAATGAACTTAGAATCGTATGTCGCGTTCACGTCTCACGCTGATAAAAACTTATCTATCTGCGGTTGCGGTACGCGGTGCCGGCACACAGGCGTTAGAGCCATTTTTTTTTTCATATTCTAAAAGAAGTCGCCTTTTGCCGATAGCTGTAGACTGGTGTAGACCTCGCCTCACACGCAAAGCCGACTTGTACGTTCGTATCTCACTATCTCGCGAAATCATTTACATGATTCTGAGAAAATCATCGCGACTGTGACTTGTAGCTCCAGTAGCAAGGTAAAGCCAACAGCGCAACAGTATAGTTGGATAGTTTCACAGAGATACCACAGAAAATGAATTTTGAAACTCCCTGACTTTTCCATGATTTTCAAA
>NW_012026787.1:1298877-1305009 GCF_000956235.1 Wasmannia auropunctata | reverse complement strand
ATTCCTTTGATATAACTGAATTTTCCGTTGCTTAGGGATCAGACAAAAATTCGATGGTAAAAGCAAAAAGATTCCTGTAGACATTTCTTTAATATCGCTAAATATTCAGAATATTTTCGATTGCGATAACAGAGAGAAGTCTCGAACAAAATTGTAATTTTCAAAAATTTTTTGTATAAGATTATTTTATTCTGTTATTTTCTATTGTTTAATTCTGGAAAAAGATTTTCAAAGCAGAAAAAGCAATACATACAAAAAATATAACAATACCGAACTGTCATTAAGAGTTACAGAATCAGGGTGGATCTCTTTTAAGGAGCAAAGTTCAAAATTCCAGAGTCTTTTATATCTTTCCCCGACTTTTCCCGATTTTCCCTGACTAGTTTAAATTTCCCCGACTTTCCCCAGTTTTCCAGGTCTGTGGCAACCCTGTCTCAAAACGAGGTGGTAATTAAACCACAGCATCGCCGCTGCAGCCGAATACTTGCCTCCGTGACGTCCATGACCTTGATGGCCGCCAGCTGACCGGTCTTGGTGTGCCGACCCTGCGGAGCAGAAAAGCGCATTGTCATTATATATCGTCCCGTTGAACGCATAAACACCCGAAGCATCGAGATAATAACGGGGTGGCATTATTATCGTGCGTGTGCCGAAACTTATCTCTCCTAACGTTATTTCCTGAGGCTGGCTATCTCATGTCAGCTTTAAACCTATCGTTTTACAACGTTACGTTCTTCACGCGTAAATCCCGCTCTACCTACTCTCGTCGTTTACCCTTTCCATAAAACAACCGTCCAACTTCCACCGTGGCGTGACCAGATATTAAACGGATTATTAAAAGAGAATGACGTAAATATACAATGTAGCTGAAGCGGCGAAACGGAACGCTGAATATTCCGCTCCCTTCTGTTAAAAAAAAAAAATCTAATTTTTCCCTAGTCGTCAACAGATAGATGGAACGAGGTATACCCAACGGAAAAAGCACCGTCGCGCGTTTTATACGCGCTCAATCTTTTTCCAACTATAAAAAACCGCGTGTGCGTGCAGCGCAAAGTGTTGTCTACGGATACGCGCCGCCGTCTCGACTCCCGTCCCTGTCCTCGCAGACGGAATCGACTGCAGTCTCGACCGTCTTTTTCTCTGTCGCTCCTCGGGCGAAAAGAGCAAGATCCCGCTCTCGCTCTCTGCCTCTGGAATCTCCACCTACGTGCGAACGAGTCACTTGACTCGTGTGGAACCAAGTTTCCGAGAGACGCAAGACGAGACACACTTCTGAAACGCGCGACGCTAATATAAACGTAATGCAAATATTAAGTATCCGTGGATTATACACACGATGCTCGGATAATATTCCATCCACCGGCAATTATTGCGACGTTTGTTTGCAGACAATGCAAATCTATCTTAAACCACAATACTAGAAATTAGGGCTGTTACTTTCGAATATTCGAAGCTTCGAAGTTAACTTTGACCATTCAAAGTTTAAGATGCCTTCAAAGCTTCGAAGTTTTGAAAAATACATTCTTGCAAATTTAATTGAAAAATTAATAATTTTTATTAATTTTACAATTTTAAATTTTCTGTTTTTAAAATTGTTTTACACTGAGAAGATTTAAAGATGCCAAAACAATTATATTAATTTATTATATTTTTGTTCATTTATTTAAGAATAAATTTACTTTTATTTTTTTGAATTTTCTTAATTTGATTGTTTTATTGATCATTATCTTTCCTTTACATATGTATCAAGTATAATTATTAATTTGTAATATTTCAGGTTATAAAATTATTAAATTTTTTAGAAATAATTACGTAGGTATATATATTTTAAGCATATATATTAATTCTTTTATTTATAATATTTGAAAATTTTCTGAATGAATTCATTTGCACGAAAGTATTTTTCGAAACTTCGAATTTTCGAAGCTTCGAAGTTCGAATGTCGAAGCCTTCGAAGCAAATCACCAGCCCTACTAGAAATCGCTCCAAGAGTTTAAACGGAGAAAGAATTGGCCAATCGATATTTGGCCAAATTGTTCCAAATATGATTTGTTAATTCCTTCTCTGTTCGAGATCTCGGGGCAATTTTTAGCATCATGGCTTTAAAAGGCATTATCAATAAGAGAAAATAACGTCCCTTCAATTATCATTATACGTCAGCAATAAACGAAAGATGCGACCTGCGAAGCAAATCGAAGCCAGAGATCCACTTAGAATCTCTTTTTGCCGAGCGGCACGAATCGATTGTCCGGAAATGACGTATGAATTATAAAAAGCATACAATCGAGTCATAGCGAGGGACGGATCTTCGATCGTCAGCGTAATTCTTTCTCTTCGATTCAAGTCGGCAATATCTTTGACTATATAAATATAGAGTCAAAGGACAATATATCATTAATTATCAAGCTGCGTTAAGTGAATAAAAGATCCTCAAGGAAGAAAATTTGTTTGATGTTATTTTTACGTAAGTTAACTCATCATTTTGAAGTCTTGGAATTGATCGTAATGTGTCGTCACAAGAAATGTAAGCGAGTTTAATCATTTCTTTGAAAAGCGTTATCACGCAACTCGCGATAGATTCAATCTTTTGCAGACTCGTGCGATTTCGCAGCCACGCCGTTCGTGCCGCTTGCGCTCTTTCCCAATAAATTTCGCCGCGTATATTTGCACATTCAATTTCAATTCGTTCCTTTCCTTCCTTCCTTACATTAACTTTTTTTCGCGCCGCAGGATTTGCTTCCCATTAGCAAAAGTGCCTCGATCGAGAGAGCAGTGGCGTTTCCAATTCAAAATCCTGTTTTCATCTTTCGTTACGATTAGTAATGTGGATGATTCAACTAGATTCTATTCTACCTCTCGAAGATATGCGACCGGCGCGGCGGCGGCAACGAAAGCAGCACTAATCGAATCAGATTGCTCCTACACATCACGAGCTTTATCATCGATTCCAATAAAATGGTAGGACAATACGATTCGATAAGATAGCGTGTGCGCGCTTGCGTTCGTCATTGCGCTCAAGTTTTCACACACATACGCGTGCGTGTTCGGCTCATTCTGTGCCGTCATCGGCAGCGGGTCATCGTCCTCTCTGCCTCCGCTCGCCCCTCGTCCTCCGTCCACTCCGCGTAGCATGAAAGTAAAGCGTTTAAAGAGCACAAGTGTGGCACCACGCACACACGAGGTTGCAGGAGGAGAGTTGCAAACGCGCACGAGCGCGATAGAAATGCGTCTTCCCGTCGACAGGAGCACACGCGAAATTCGCGCGTGCGAATCTCTTTCCCCCCGGATCGGCCCCCCCCCCTCTCCCACCGGTCGCGAGCCCGTGCACGACCCCGTGGCCACGGGAGAATCTCTCCTGCTGCGATTCATTCATCGTGAGTAAGTGGGCCGATCGTTACGACGCGAGGCGCGAACGCGGACGCGTTAAACACCGCGGCCGCAACGTCCGCGAGCGCGGACAACAATGTGGAAAATTAATTGTGCCACACGGAACAACTTTCATTTTAATGTCGCTCACGGGAGAGAGGGCGCTCACGTGAGCCGGCCGCCCCTGCCTCCGGTAATATCTCTCTCTCTCACCCGTTTACCGCCTCTCCCTGCTGATGTACAATGGAAATTGTTTCCCGTTCGCCGCTTATCCAAATTAATTAACGACACGAGGAGAGAGAGATTATGGGAGATCATCTCTTCTCGGTCGAGATGTCGATGCAAATCGTTCGACGATTCAACATTTGACGAGGTTCGCAACGCGTTGTATAATTGCATATATATGCGTTTGCGAAAGCTCGTTTTTTTCAACATTTTACGAAAGTTTCTTCGATTTAATATATGCAATTACAGAATCTCGATAACTCGAATCTCTACAACTCGAAAACCTCTGTAAGACGAAAATTTTGTTCATTCTCTTCCGTTCCATTGCGGAAAACTTCTATAAATCAAAATAAAACCCACCTTAACTCGAATTATTTGTACTCGAAATATTTAGATGTATTATTTTACCTCTGCAACTCGAATTTAAAGTAACCAGACCTCTACAAATCGAAGTTCACCTCTATAAGTCGAACTTCTATTATCGCTGCCTCTATAATTCCAAGTTGTAGCTATGTGTAACCATGAGTATATGCCTGGTATTTTGTTTTATGATTACATATATTATATTATATGTATGCAATAAATAATTCACTGTTAAATACTGATTTTTTTTCCTTTGAAAGACATTATAATCGGAAAATTATAAACTCTCGTACAAAGCATTTGTAAGTCAAATTTTCATATTTTAACCCTCTTTTACTCGAATTTCAATAAGTCGAAAACTCTATAACTCGAAAGATTTTTCTCTTCCTTTGAGATTCGAATTATCGAGGTTCGACTGTAATTATACAGGGTGTCTCATAATAGGTGTATCACCGTTCATGGGTAGGTAGAACGGACTAAACTGAATCGAAAAGTCCTTTACCATTTTGCAAAATTCGCAATCGTAAATCAGACATTAATTTTTGAAGATTGACGAATAAACGCGTATTCATCCGGCCCACCGCTAAATGCAAGTGCGTGGCAAGATAAGTAGATTAAACTGAATAGAAAAGCCCTCTATTTTGTAAAATTCGCATTTATTAACGAGATATTAAGTTTATTCGCCGATCTTCAAAAATTAATATCTTGTTAACAATTGCGAATTTTGCAAAATGGTAGAGGACTTTTCTGTTTAATTTAGTCTGTTCTATCTACCCATGAACGGTGATACACCTATTATAAGACACCCTGTATAAATATACATACAATTAATTGTATACATAAATATCATGGAGGTAAGAAATAACAGAAGGGAGTGTAAGGCCTTTTTGTTAGTGGTTGTTACCATGCCAAATGTGATTGGTTTGCCACAGTAATATGGCGTTTTGCACATACTTTATTGGAGTTGAGGGTTACTACGCCAAATGTGATTATAGTTGGCCACAGTAATATGGCGTTTTGTATTGTTCCCCTCTCACATCTGCTTAGCCAGGGGAATAGCCTCCCTCCTGTTATTTCTTACCTCCATGATAAATATATTCATAGTAAAAATGGATGATTCAGTTCAAATTTCAATCGATCAAATCAAATAATTGACATGCATAATGCATTCTCATATCTTGTAGAGAGATAGATTTTCTCAAATTCAATTGTCGCGATGACTTATTACGATTATCAATTCCATTGAAGTGAAAAAGCTCATTCTGTTCTAGTCACGTTAATGACGCACGTTATATGATCCTCGCGTCCTTCCGGTCGTGGGACTCTCGACCTCTCTTTCTCTCTCTCTCTCTCTCTCTCTCTCTCTCTCTCTCTCTCTCTCTCTCTCTCTCTCTCTCTCTTTCTGGCGCGACCATTTTTCATGTCGGTAGACTCTCTCAAGGAGACGACCTCACCAAGGAGAATTTTTTCAAAGTGAATCACCATCTCCTTCGTTTTCTGTTACAGGTGAGGAAGGAGATTCTCCCCTCCTCCGATGCAACTCGACCACCGTACGTTCATCTTTCTATATCTCAGCGGAAAGAATGGGACGTCTCGTGCCGTCCCCAATATCACGTATAAACTCTCTTATCATTCTCGTAATCATTCTGGCGACTTCTTGGCACTTATGTTGTGGCAGCAAATACAGCAAGAGACGCCCGAATTCGGAATAGCAGCTGTTGCGAAGGAACGGGCGGACGCAACAGCATCAGTCGCCCCGATATTCCCATATGGCGCGACGCGTTAGATCTCGACAAGTGCAGGAACAACTTGCATTAAACGGAGAAAGGCGATTTCTTTATTTCCTATGATGCATTCCTGCTATGTGACTCACGCCGCTTCTGAGCTCACCAATTCAATCGCGCGCGGGGTCCGTTTATCGATGCAAAGGGAGAAATCATTATCTTTCTTCCTTTTTTTTTTTTTACGCAGCAACAAGAGAAACGCTGCTCGTCGGGACGCTCTCGAGGGGCCGCTCGCCTCGTCTGCAGAGGCGTGAAACGACAGGAGCGCGGGATATATCGCGAGAATGCAACGCCACGCTGCGTATCACTTCAAACACGAAAGTTTCCCACGTGTGTAACGCAAGCACGGGCCTTAGATTTCTATGAGACCGGGATCGGATACGGGACGGGGGGA
>NW_012026787.1:1286401-1298857 GCF_000956235.1 Wasmannia auropunctata | reverse complement strand
GGGGGGGAGGGAGGTCGGATATGAGACTCGCGATAACGCGAGCCTAAACGGGAAACGTAGACGTTGTGGTGCGAATATATATAGGATAAGTCCTGACAGATAAGAGTTATGGATTACTAACGGGAAGCACGATAACTGAAGTGCACACGAAAATTAGACGCAAGACCTACACGTGAAATACAGTTCTGATGGAATATTAAAGCAGCATCTATCGAGAGACGACATTCTGTACAATCTGTATAATACGATTGATACATATACCTCGTTTCATTTTGTATTGCGACATTTATGTAAACGGAAGTTCTTGTAACACCATGAGTTATAAATAAACAAAATAAAGAGAGGATCAATAAAGTTATCTATCTATTGAGGTGACGCAACGATAAAAAGTATTGCGACCAAGCATCGCTTACGAATACAATTATTTTACCCGATTCTGTATTGAGAACATACATATGTAGGTATGTTACATTTCAAAGCCGTACTAAAAATATAAAAATTCCATTGATTGTTCCATTATTATGTCTGAATAAAATTTGAGCACAATTCTACTATCAATATCTAAAAGGTATATTAAATCCACATTTAAAAGATACATTAAATCGATATTCGAATAAATTGCCTCTTTCCACAATGCCGATTAGCTCTGTCGCTGCGCTTACTTTTTGAGCGACTGTCATCGCATATTTTAACAGTATCTATCAATTAGTTACCAGTATAATAGTAACATTGTAATATTAATTGGATGCATTTAAGCGAGTAATTAAGCAAGTACAATAAGTAGTAAAAAAAAAAGAGATAAAAAGCCAAATGGCGCGCGCAAAATGCGCGTCTGTGTTGTCTAGTTAAAAACTATTTGATTGTTTGCACTGGTTCTTATATAAAACCTGCATGTTTTGTGCTTATTTGCAAATTTGATAAGAAAGTAACATTACAAATTAAATCAAATTTTTTACATATAATAAAACTCCAAATATTCGTGCAAACATTCATTTGGATTCACTTACTCGCGTTTAAAAGTTATTTACCTAAAATTTCAGCAAAATATAGTCGTTGCGCTGCATGAGCTATTATAAGCCAAATTATTCATTGTTTTGCAGTTGGCTTCAGAGAATTCACGATCAAATTCAGGATCAAAATTTTTCATAAAATTTTTAATCAATTTTTTTATAACGTTTTTTCATTTTTTAAATTGATATTCTTCTTTGAGATGCAGTCCAAATGTTCTTAATAAGAAACGTTTGTAAGAAATTATCATGCAACTCTAATCGCTGTAGTTTTTCATTTGTTTGCTCTAGACGTTTTCAATAACTTCGAGAGATTTTAGAAAGTTTATTGAGAGCGATTATTCTCGAAATTATCATCATTAAACAAGCAAATGTACGAATAAAATTTTTGATTAATTTTTTCGTAATATTTTTTCATTTTTTAAGTTGATATTCTTTTTCGAGATACAGCCTAAACATTCTTAATAAGAAGCTTTGTAAGAAATTATCATGCAACTTTAATTGCTGTAGTTTTTTATTTGTTTGCTCTAGACGTTTTCGATAACAGCGAGGAATTTTAAAAAGTTTATTGAGAGCGATTATTCTTGACATTGTTATCATTAAACAAGCAAATGTTATACGTATAAAATTTGTGATCAATTTTTCCATAACGCTTTTTCATTTTTTTAGTTGATATATTCTTCTTCGATGCAGCCCAAACATTCTTAATAAGAAACGTTTGTAAGAAATTATCATGCAACTCTAATCGCTGTAGTTTTTCATTTGTTTGCTCTAGACGTTTTCGATAACTTCGAGAGATTTTAGAAAGTTTATTGAAAGCGATTATTCTCGACATTGTTATCGTTAAACAAGCAAGTGTACGTTATTATTAAATATGTATTATTCAGAAAAAACGTCAAACCTATTCGACGAATTTTAACGTTATATCAAAAATAACTTTTAAACGTGCGCAGGAAACGTCAGTTACGCAGTAAACTTTTTCGCACGTGTCGTGGACATTTTCTTTATTTTCCGTCGTTTTGACGCGTACTCGTTAATTTAAAATATCACAGAAAAGGTCGTCACGCCACTGTGAAATCGATAATTGACGAATCGCGCATCTAGCCAGTCAGGCCAGTAAATGTTAGTTACGTTATATACGTAATAAAAAGGAAGGAATCATTTTACATTATACGATAATGAGTACATGAGAATATATGAGAAATAATATTGAAAATATCGCACACACAGAACTGTTCGCACAGAAATCACAACGAAACTTGATGCAAATTGCAGTTTGAGTACTCACTTTGTAAACTTGGCCATACGTTCCATTGCCGACCACTTCTATCAGCTCGAAGATCCCAGCAGGCTCCTGAAACACAAACGACCGATTAATCCTCCCGACGAAAACGATCCCTTTGGTCATTAAAGAGGAACAATGTCGGTTTGTGAATGTCGTGACGTCAATTTCTCTAATTAAAATAATGTCCGCGAGAGAGCGATTGAAAATTTCCTGAACTCTCCGAGGAAAAGAGCTAGAACGCATAAAAATAAAATAAAATCGGAGTAAGGAGGAAAAGAGATAATTTAAAAGATTATTTGGCGAATTGAAGAAAATAAAGCACACATTTTGACGCTTTTGCCTCGAACGAGAGTAACCACGGATCGATATTAAATACATATAAATAGAAAACGGTACGAGCTTCCGATTATATTAGATTGATTTTTTTGTTAACCGCTCTGCTATTCTGTCTGCGCTTGAAATGAAACAAGTACATAATTGAAAACAATTAAAAAGAAAAAAAAAGATAAAAAGAAAAAGCGGCTGCAAACCTGTTAAGATAACAAACCTATTATCACGTGGACCACGCGGTTTATCTTTTGACGATTGAATACAATTCGATTTGCCTCAAGTAAAAGTGTTAAAAACGCCCAGACAGAAATATGAGATACTCGTGTTTCTTACAAAAAAATTTGACGTGAAACAAGACCACACCGTGCGACCCGGCGACAAAAATCCGACAGCAAAATATGACGGTCAGCCATCTTAAAGGCTGAATCGCGACGCTAGATCGCACAGTTGTAGAAAAATACAAGAAACAGAGCGCGGCGATCGCGAGCGGTAGACGAACGAAGGTATTTCGATGTTTACACGTAAAACCGTAACTGATGCATTTTCAGCGCAAACATCCGTCTGATCTTTCTTTCCTCTTTCGAATTGCGCTTCGGCTTTCTTTAATTCGCCATCCGTTCCAGTTTTCCCTCTGCATTCCTAATGATAACAATGGACATATTCGGGGGATCGATTATCTCCCGCGTACTCGGACTTTTTTTCAAAACGGTGAATACAGGGGGATATAGACGTAAAAAAAAAAAGTCTACGCTCGCGGTGAGGTCTCCAATCTCGCGTGACGTCTGTCGGACTGTCAACAGCGTTGCCGGAGAGTGGAAACACGATTGCCGGATAACGTTTTGGACGCGTGCCGCGGTTTCGCACGGCGAGACTTCGATTCTTCTTGTAACGCGCGACGAAAGAGTCCACGCGGGAGGGAGAGAGAATCGTCGATCGCGCGTTTCACGGTACGTCGACGTACAGCAAACACAGATTATAACTACAATATTGCAGCAACATTGTAATATTTCTGCAATACAGCTAGAATGTTACAATGTTACTGCAACATTGCAGTTATAATCTGTGTTTGCTGGGTTGCGGAATTGGATAGATCGGTCCGATTCAGTTCAAATGAACGACTCCGCCAACACCGGGACTGTCAACGGGTGTTGCATGCGAGAGACGAGTGCATCAGACGAGTTTTCTCTAACGTTACGCATCATCTCGGAAAGTCGCAACGATCGAACGAGCGGACGAAAGGGAGCGGAGAAGGAAGAACTCAAGGCGAACTCGGTATTTCCTCTCCTCCTCCTCCTCTCATCGTCGTCGCGGTTCTCGCGAGGTTAATCACCAATGGTACGACGAGACACGCGCGTGACACCAGGCGGGTCCGGAAAACGGCCGCCGCGAGCGGAGCGGACGACGCGCGGGTATCGTCGGTGACGCGACACTCCTCGCCTCACGCGAATGAGAGGAGAAGCGCGGACGAAGGAAACGACGCGCGACGAAATAATTCTCATATCTATACGTACCTTCAGGGCGTTCAGGTCAATGTCGTCGAGCGAGCAGTTGACGCTCGGTGCCAAATTATGCGCCATCTTGATACTCGCCACTCGCGCTCCCTCCCGTTTTGTGTGTCTCTTGCTCTCACTCTCTCTCTCTCTCTCTCTCTTTCTCTCGCTCGCTCGCTCGCTCGCTCGCTGGAGCTCACCGATTACTCCGAGAACCCCGTTCGAGTCGATTCCGCTCGTCTAGCACTCTCGTGACTTGTCGCACTTGCCGTCTTTTCTCTCCTTCGAGACTACACCTCCTTTCTCTTTCTTCTTCCCTCTTTCTCTTCCCTTCTTTCCTCGCACTACCTTCGCCCACGGCTCGCCGCTCGCGAGCCGAACGAAAATACAAGGGCGGAGAAAGGAAAGAGCGTGAACGACGATGCCAGAAGTTCACGATTCACTCGTCGCACCAGCACTACGGGGACACGCGGAGCAGCATCGAGGAGCACTGACGAGCGCAGCGCATAGCTTGGGAGGAGGTGGAGGAGAGAGGGGAGGGTCCTGGCCGAGCCGACAACGCACGGCTACGCAGAGGAGCGCTTATCGAACCGCGGCGATACGCGCGACGATGATCTTTCGCTGAGTGGAGATGCACGCGGAGCGGCGACGGTGCGGCACATGGCGCGCGCGGAACGCACTGAATAACCGGAGGAGCCTGTCGCGAGCCGTGGAGTGCCGAGTGCGAGGATACGCTGGAGGAGGCCGTCTAGCGGTCAAACCGGACAGCGTCGCACCTCCATCGCGTTTCGTTCTCTCGCTATCTCTCTTTCTCTCTCTCGACTTTTTTTCTCGCACGCGACGCAACGCGAAGGGTGCGCCGAGTTCGATATAGCGCGTTCTCTCTCTCTCACTCTCTCTTTCTCCCTCTTTTCTCTTCTCTTTCTCTCTTCTCACACTCGCCTCTACCAGTAGAGAAGACGCGAAGCGCCTAGCGCCACTGAATCACACTGATATTAAGTATATCGTCATACGGATGCGGGAGAATTCGGAGCCGAGGCGAGCCAACATACCACAATCCTGCGTCTTTCACGTCCGTCGACAACTGCACCGCCGTACACCGTCGTGCACCGTCGGTCGCCGATCGCGCACGCCTTTCTTCTCTCTCTCTCTCTCTCTCTCTCTTTCTTTCTTTCGAGTTTGCGCACTCGAGCGCGTTGTCTCTCTCCGTCCGTCCGTCTTCGGTCCTTGTTGTTCGCACGATTGCACACACCGCTAACGCGCCCGCTGACGTCAAGCGCCTGCCGCCTGGGTTAAGCCAACATGGCGATGGAGCACCGTGATCGGTCGTAATAACACTCGAGATGCACGCGTTGACTGACTACATGTTGCATACATATACATATACTACATGTTACGCCGCCACCCTTATTCAAGCGCACGCACGCGCGCACAGTCGGTAATTTCGATAAATAACGCGTATCGTCGCGACATCTATCAATAGGGAGAAGATACTGAGATTCAATCGGTACAATCACCAACTATTCTATCGGCTCCAAGAAGATCCTAAAGTCATTTGTTTTACCCAAAGAGTTTATATACATAGAGTAGGGGAGACCTGGCGGCGCCTTTGACTGGAACCGTGAGCTGATAGAAAGAGAAAGAAAATGGAAGAGCGAAGGGTACATCCATCTTTTATCTTTTTCTCGCATGCGCAATTGAACAAGGATGCAGATGGGCGACTCGTTTTCTGTCTCTTTTTATGTGCTCACGCATTCTTAGCTGGCTCCTCTATACCTTGGTTTTACCGACCAGTTTACACCGCATTGAGTAAAAACACCGATGAGATATACTGTTAAAGACCGTCAGCTCTGGACAAATTTTCGTGCCAGCCAAAGGGCCCGGCCGCGGCGGGCCCAGAGGTAATTGCAGAGTGTCGATGTTATAGACTTTTGACATAAATTTCCAATTTATTTGAATAATACATTATTAAGATCATGATTTTTATTATATATAATGCTTTATAAATAAGTATGAATACTTTTAATGCTATAAAATATTGAATAATTGCCGCAAAATTACATTTTTTCCAACTGTTTTACCATCTCTCTGGATAATCAAATGTATGGTAATTATAAAAATGCAATTTTAAATAAAATTAACTATTAGCAATTAGATATAATACAGATGAATTACAATGTACATGTACTAAAAAACATTGATCTAATAATAAATCATTAAATTAATATTATATTATTGACTAATTGCTTGAATTTTAACAATTACTAAACAGCCATGCTAACTTCCGTAAGGTTGTCGGTCTTTAAAAGTATCTCGTCGATGGTAAAAAGAAACAGGAAGAACTGGAGGGAGTATATGGTTCTGAATAAGCGGACGGAAGTAACTGCACGCAACTTTTGTTTTGGGTTGGATCCAATGAAATGTAAGACGATAGGAACGTACATACATATGTGCAGACAATTTATATTAGCAATTACATCTATATATCTACCTGTAACGTGTGTTTTCACATAACCTCTTAAAACGCTTAATTATTCCATAAGGCGTGCCGACCACGGTGGCGTACGGACGTGACAGAGAGAGTGAACGCGTAAGCGAATTATTAGAGTGCGATTTATACGCGGTAGAATTGATCGGTGAGGAGTATAAGGAGGGTAGAAGGAAGGGATACCAATTAGTGGGCTTATCCACTATTGATTTTTTTTTAAGTCCCTCCATTCGGAGGGGGGAACGAATTGTCCGGTGAGAGAATAGAAGACGATGAAGATGAAAGCATGGATAACGAAATAGATATAAGAGGACATGGTGAAGGCTATGTACAATCAACAATCGTTTGAAATGAGGTCGTTAGCGAACATAGAAGATGAAGAACTTAAAAGAAAAATCGAAGATATGGAGGTAGAGGGTGATAGTTTAGAAAGCGATGGAATGGAAGATGATCACTTAGTGGAGGATAATGGGGTACAAAAAAATATGGGCGAGAAAACCATTAAAAAACTAAAAACGGAGGATATAGCACACGAGAAAAGAAGACAAGAGGGAACGGCTAAGAGCATTTCACAAGGAAACTGAAAAAGATGGTCTCGACCATAGTGGCGGACAAAGGACTAACTGGTGCGGACGTAACAAAGACAAGTCAATTCAAGGAGACAGGACAGGCACAAATTGAAAATGTAACGGCTGTACAAGTAGAGGAGTGTAATGACAAGGGAAAGGAAAAAAGTGAAAATGTGCGGCAAATAATTAGGGCAAAAAACCGTGCGTTTTTTAATATTGGCGGTAGACTTATAGCAAATTTATAAATAGAGAGAGCGCCGACTCAGTGTTGGGAAGCGACAGAAATAGGTATAGGCGATAACACGTAGGTAACTGCAGGATCGTAGTTAGGTTGAATAGGGCTGCGGTTACATCCAACAAAAAGAAGAACTTTTTAAAGATACTTACGTGGGTTAATAAGAGCGATAGTTGTAATTACCTGTAACCATTGTCCTTCCACTTGATAATAAAATGGGTGTTTCCGTTCTTTTAGGATAAGCATTAGAAATATTTCCTTTATTCGATAGCGATATCTATGGGCGTTTTAGGATATTTTAAGATATGTTTTTTGAAACTAAAGGAAAGACCAAAGTCCCTTTCAGATATGATAATGCGATGATACGCCCTAAAAATTTTGAGTATAAATAGAGGACCCTCCGACTGCAGCGGCAGTTTGTCGAGTCAATTATAAACCTATACATCTGTTAACACGCGAGTACTAAGCATTGTGAAAATTACTGTATGACCGTATTGAATAAAATTGTGTTTTATACAGTAACAATTCTCGCGAATCTTACATACCAAAAAGATATTCAAACGACGAGATTTAATCAGGCTAATATCACGTTCGATTGTTATAACGAGGCGAATAAATTCTTAGAAATTGCGGAGAAGAGTAAAATAGTAGAGACACGGATAGAAAAAAAGACACTTACGTGTAAGGGTGTTATATCGGACTGGCCATATAGTATTCAAGAATTATGGGAAGAAATTCAAAACAAATCCGGTACTCTAAAAATCGAGAAAATGTACAGGAAGATCTGGGACAGAAATGCAAAAAAGCTCGAGGAAAAGAAAATTAATAGTTTGATTATTACTATGAAGGGGGATAAAATACGTGACCACATTACGATATTTAGTCATATCAAATACAAATTAAAGGTAAGGCCATTTGTTGAACCTATAAAGCAATGTTATAATTGTTTTAGATTCGGCCATATAAAGGCTATATGTAGGAGCGATCAACTTTGCAGGCGTTGCGGAGATAAATTTCACGGCGAGTTTGTAAAGAACCCAAGATGTAGAAACTGCGACGGGGATCATATCTCTGTGGCAAAGAATTGCCCCATTTTTAATAATAATAAGGAAATTAAAATAATTATGGCTTATAATAGTGTTACTTTTTATGAGGCAGAGCGCATTTTGTTTGGCACTGATAATAATATTCGTCAGCATCAATATGACAGGTTTCAAAATCCATCGGCTTGGCCTAGAGTGGATGGTGCTGTTAGGAAAACATCATCATTTGCCAAGGTTGCCAAAAACGACAATAACAACAATAAGGAATACAATAGTAATATCGCCACAAAAGAAACGGATACATCCAGACACACGCAGGTAAAACTTACTCTATGATAACGTAGAACCATGGTTCATGCTGATTATAGGTCGCCGGTAAATATAGGAGAGTAGAAACCATAGAACAAGCTTTCTCTAATTCGATAAATGATTCAGAGCAAGAGGAGAAGATGATTAATCAGCTTAGACACCATTTGTTAAAAGAAAAAGCGTTGATAAGAGAGTCATTAGGGCTTAAACAACTGATTAGTTCTCTGCTTCAGAAAGAAGTCGTTTCGTCAGAGGAAGAAGAGGTAGACGGAAAAAACTCCAATATAAGTATAGATACGGGAACAAAGGAAAATTATTGAAGAGTTAGGGCCAGGAGGGCGAAGGAAATTGCGAACGGGGTAAAACAAAGGTACTGGCAAGAAAGAAATTCAAGAGATCAGGAAGCTGAAACCTAAAACTATTTTTAATTTACGGTAGCAAAATATTTCAAAACTAGAATGGATATATTATTATGGAATGCTAGAGGGATTACAAACAAAAAAATCGAATTTGAATTACATTTACAACAGTACAATATTGCAGTAGTAACGGAGACTAAATTAGGTCAATAAAAAAATTTATATTTTTCAGGCTATAAGACGTATAAAACTGAGATCTTAAATAGTAGCGGAGAGATTGCGATAATTATAAGGGACAATATAGATTTTGATATTATTAGGAACCGGCATACGAGATCGCCTAACATTAAAACATTGGGGATTTGCATACGTAATTGCAATCGTGTTTAATTTAGTCGCGGTTTATAGAAAGCCCAATGGAATTAAACGCAAGGAGTGGTGGTATGATTTATTTGATTTTAATTGTTCAATGAAGGAAACGATAATTTTGGGCAATTTCAATGCGCATATATCATACGGCATGGATTTGTGTGGATATTGACAACAATAGAGAAAATATATTAGAAAGTATGCATAACAAAGGCTTCATATGTATAAATGTGAACACAATGTCTAGACAAAATTATATATATCAAAGAGCGTCTAATTTAGATTTAATTTTTGCGAATAACAAAATGTTAGACATTATAAATTATAAACAAAGATAGGATATTTGGGACTCGGATTATTATCCAATTGATTTAAAATTAGAAGTAAGTAGCTCTAGTTATAAGAAAAAATCTAATAGAATAAGTACGAAAAAAAAAACAAATTGGGAAGCATATAGTAAGAAAGCAAAAGAAGTGCTGGATAACAAAGAACTCTTTTTGGAAATAGATAGGGAACTTGCAGGCGAAATACGATAAATTTATGGAAATATTAGTTGCGGGGCTTGGCAAATCATCCAATAGGAAAAAAACAAAAGAAAAGGTGAATAGTAATATCACAGGTAGTAATGATACTGATAAAAAGGGACAGCCCGTTAGATGTGGGACACAGAATGCAAAGAAATTCTAAAAAAAAGAAAATGTCAATTATATTAAAATGGAAGCAAACTCAACTAAATAGTGATTTTATAGAATATAAAAGACTTAGAGCGGTTATGAGAAAAATAGTTAGGCAAAAGAAAAGGGAATCTTTTAAAGATTTCTGTCATAGCATAAATAGATTCGTAAGTCTCAAATATGTATGGGGAGTAATGCGCACTTTTAAAAGGGTGAAGAAAAAATAGAGTGGAACACGTGGCAGACAAAAGATAGGAGGTTGGAAATTTTAAAAACAATAGAGGAATTAGCCTCTCCATGGGTACCGTCCAAAGAAGTTACATTAGGTAAGGATCAAGATATAATAGACAGGTGGACAGAATTAAATAGAATATTTACATATGAAGAAATGGATAGAGCATTAAGAATGGCTAGGAAGGACTCCGCTCTTGGTAAAGACGGGGTGGATTATAAAATGATCAAAACCATGCCGTATAATGCAAAATTAGTTTTGTTAAAAATTATGAATGTAGTATGGGAAGGAGGTGCTATCCCAAAACAGTGGAAAAGTTACCAAATACTATTCATAGATAAGGTAGGGAAAGAAAAAATAAGGCCGATTTTATTGTCATCCTGCGTAGGTAAAATAATGAAAAGAATGGTTAACGAACAGTTAATTTGTGGGCGGAACACAAAAAGAAAATACATGTTACACAAAATGGATTTAGGAAAGAAAAATCATGTTTGGACAATTTGGATACACTATTGGCGGATATCCGTATATAGGGATACAAGAGAATAGCTATTCTCTGGCGGCTTTTTTAGACGTAACGGCGGCTTACGATAACGTGGACTTGACCATACTAAAGGAGCATTTAAGCAATATGGATTGTCCGAAAAATTGTTTCACTTTTTCGATAAATGGTTATCCATAAGGGAGACTAAATTTATAATGAGTGACACGGAATCAAGAAATTTAAAAGTTAGCAAAGGTCTTCCCCAAGGGGCCGTGTTGAGCTCTATGTTATATGCGCTATATACGACGAGATTCATAGAGCAAATGGTATAGGCGTTAATTGTAAGACCCTGCAGTTCGCTGACGACATTGTAATTTACACAACCGGAAAAGATAGGGAAATAAATCGCCTCAATTTAGAAGATGCGGTTAATCGCGTTGCGCAGAAATTGGTAGGACTGGGATTAAGCTTAGAACCAAAAAAGATTAATCTGGTAGAATTCTCAAAAGCTGGATGGACAGATAAGAATGTGTACATAAAAATTGCCAATGGGAAAGTGTTCAACACTATAATAGCGCAAGATTTCTAGGTATTAATTTTGATAGTCGCATCGATTTCAAAGCACACATTCAGCAAATTAGAGGTAGAATGGAAAGGGCGAATGCCGTTATGAAATACTTATGCAGAGTCTCTTGGGGTGTAGAGATCAACACAGCACTTATGCTGTATAAAAGTATGGTTAGGTCCGTATCAGATTACAGCAGTTTCATTTATGCTCCTACGGACAAAGAATATATTTTAAAGCTTGAAAGGGGGCAATATGCGGATATCAGAACGGCATTGGGTTATTTCTACGCCAAATTCTACGCCAAACAATGTGATAATTGCGGAAGCTAAAGTAGCATTATTAAAAGACAGGGCGTTAATGCTAGTTAGGAATTGGTGCCTGAAAAATTACAAATATGGCGATTTAGGCGTGAGGAACAGCATGAACAATTTGGTAAAAATGGAGAGTTTGGCGTGCTACAGGAACCCTCTATATAAAAAGTTAATGCTATAGGTAAAGCGTGGAATGATACCAAAAATATAGGAGATAAAGTAGGTAATAATGAAAACATGTATGAGATCTGGCAAATGGATTATGCAGTATTGACTGAAGATTAAAAGTAGATTTGGAGTTCGGGAAAGAATATCAGGATAAGGACAAAACAAAGGAAAGATATGTGGAGGGCTGTATCATGAACGAAGAGAACAAGAAAATGAGAAGACGATTATGTACTGAGAAAAATCTGATCTCATCTAAGACAGAGATGATATATACAGATGGATCGAAACCTAAAGATGCACAGGCAACAGGAATAGCGTTGGAACGTCAGGAGATCGCTTACTATGTGAGCCTGCCTAGCGAATGTTCTTCATTCACGGCGGAAGCCTTTGCAATTAAATCTGCACTTGAAATTGAATTGTCAAAATTGGACAAAGGCAATCTTACGCTGGATAATTATTGTATTATATCATACTGTCAGGCTGTGATAAAGGCTGATGTGCATTTAAATATTTTAAGTGTATATGTAAATAAGTA
>NW_012026787.1:1284944-1286381 GCF_000956235.1 Wasmannia auropunctata | reverse complement strand
AGCACCTTGTCTCTAGTTTGTCGAAATCTATTGCTGCAACGGTTGACAGCAACATCATAGCATCTTGATTTCATTTGGCTATCTGGGTATATATTAGATATTAGAAATCTAGTCTATAATCTAAAACATAAATTTAACAAACGTACAATTTATGGTATGGATTCCGAGTCATAAAGGAATTGCTGATAATGAGGTGGCGGATCGATTGGCAAAGGATGGAGCTAAAGAAAGCCTGCACATAAGATTGAGGTCCCGATACAGGATTTACAGAGTTTAAACAGGGAAAGAGCATATAACGATACGCAACAATTGATAGAAATGGACGCTATAGTTTAAAGGACAATTTTACTTTGAGATGAATTATTACAAGAAGCATAAGAGAAAACCGTGGTTTTATAATTTCAATGCTGAAAGATACTACATCTCTTTTGAATACGCTAAAATCGAACCATTATAAATTGAATGAGTCACTTGCGAGAAAGGGATACATCGATAGCAAGAGTTGTAAATGCGGAGGCGAGAGAGAAAATATAGATCACGTGATATGGAGCTGCCCTAAGTACGACGACTTACATAAAAAATTGGGCATAAAACCATGGTGTAAGAATTACACCATGCATAAAACTGTCGAAGAGAAGATTGAAAGACAGGGAGAGCATATATATTTTCTTTGATAGAGAGAGAGCAAAAGATTGATGTAATATTCATTGTTTTGCTGAAAAACATAGGAAAAATAATATAAAATTAATAGCATATTTAATTTTGCAGGAAACATCAGTTTGAAAACGGGAGTCATATACATATAACCTCTCTGTATAGGTTGAAGGCGCAAAATCACCATCCCGTGATGCAACACTAAAAACCTCCCTTAATCATTTCATATCAGTTGTTTATGTTTTCCTTCTTCATGAAGAAGGGTGTCACGCCAATCAGTATTTTCCTTCATCCTAAAACGCTCCGCGTTATTAGTCATTCTACAAAATGCTCCATCTCTAAAACTCGAAACGAAGATCTCTCTCGATCGAAAACAGTTCTATGTCGTCTCTCGTAATGAATACACTGTTCAGAATAAAGTAAGCGAATATAGTAGTCGATTTACTTTGATTTCAACATTACATACGTGGCTTCGGCTCGTAACAGATTACAGTAGCTCTCTCGACTGTATCTGAGAAGCCACTTGTGGATGTTATATGTTTTAGAAATTGATATTAATGAAGAGTCCGTGCATTCTCTTGTCATTTGTAAAAAAATGTTTTAAGCTGTCGCGTGCGGACGTAAATAACAAGATTTACGAATTTTTTTAATGCGATGTTTGCAAATGTTAACTGTTTACTAGGTGTAAATTCAGAATTTGAATTGCAGTATTTAACATCAGAAAATGCAAATAAATTGATCTATCTGATCTATCTTAATATGTTATAACTAGGCCAGTGTTTA
>NW_012026787.1:1260613-1284924 GCF_000956235.1 Wasmannia auropunctata | reverse complement strand
GATTTGGTATAGTTTCGTACGTGTGAAGGATGCAGAACTAGATTAGCGAAATATTCTTTTGAACGTTAATTTCTTTTATTATATAACTGAAAAATTTTTAGTTATATAATAAAAGAAATTAACGTTCAAAAAAATATTTCGCTAATCTATAGTTCTGCATCCTTCACACGTACGAAACTATACCAAATCCGATCATTTAGAAAGAATTAATACTTACAGAAATATTCTCCTAGTGAATTTTCACGTCAGCAAAGAATTACTGAATACGTTCGCTACATAGCTACAGATTACAGACAAGTTTTACTAAACACTGGCCTAGTTATAACATATTAAGATAGATCAGATAGATCAATTTATTTGCATTTTCTGATGTTAAATACTGCAATTCAAATTCTGAATTTACACCTAGTAAACAGTTAACATTTGCAAACATCGCATTAAAAAAATTCGTAGAAAGGAGTCCTTACATTTATAGAGTAAAATTTATGTCATACAATGTTCACAATTTATTACATATAGCGGAGAATGTACGACGTTATGGATCATTAGATAGTTTTTCTGCTTTTGCATATAAAAATAAAATGGTAAAATATAGAAAATTTTGCAGAAAACCCAATTTACTTTTGGAACAAATTTCAAATCGAATTTTATTCGAATGAAAGAGAACTAAAGAAAAACAATACGAATCATTATTCAAATCACTCCGAAATTCTACCATATGTATTTAAAAAACATTGGTTCATTTTCGACATATTCATTCATCGAATTTGAATATCAAAGTATTAAAGTAAAAAATACATTTTTTAGTATTGCATTGAGAAATAATTGTTGCATTTTAAATAATTTATCAGTTTGTATGATTGTAAATATTTTAAAGAAAAATGACATCGTTATGTTTGTAAAAAAATTTGTAAATACAAAGAGTACAATTTTTTAAATATTGGGATACGCCTCCGTCAGAAATTGGTTTTTTCAATGTAGCGATCTAGCTGATGAAATATATTTTGTATCTCTTCAGGAAGTAAAATCTAAGTGCTTTTGAATGCCTTTATAACAAATATTGAAACAAATAATAATACTTCCATTTCTTCTAATAACATCAATTACAATGATGACATTCTCTCACAAATTAAAGCAATTTGTTGTATGTACAATGCAATATTTTTTGTAATATTGATAGGTATAAATTACAATTTAAAATTTAAAGATACATTTTTTATCTCTTTATATTATTTTTATGTGTTTATTTTTAATTTATTTATAATATTTCTAATTGATAAAGATCAGCTAATTATTTTTATTATATATTTGATTACCAATAACATTATACACTTGCAATCAAATCATCAAACAGAGAAATTATACTGGATAGCATTACACTTGCTATGAAACCATCAAACAGAAAACTTAAAAATCTGTGAAAATCAAAATACGGAATCTTCAGATGATAATGAAGATGTTAAGAAATATGAGTTAAGCAGAGATAAAGTTTAAAATAAAATAGAAAATGATATAAATGCACTGATTATAAATAAAGTTTTAGTCAAGTCACAACAAATACTGAAAAACAAGGATGGTAAAAATAACTCATCTCCTTTAAATTAAATCGTAATCAATTATTCAAACCATCTATTCGATCTGATGTGCGATATTATAGACCTTCCACTTGAAAATCTAAAAGCTTTAGTTAGTTATTACAACAAATTAACAATTTCAAAACAATATGATGTAATGTCTCATTGTAATGTATTCTACAATGAGTATCGACATTTTCAACTATAACTTATAATGCTCAATATGCTAATAAGAAACTTGCAATTAGCATTTTGTCAATCAGAAACACGCATAGAAAATGAACCTCACACTAGAACTGAAAGTGTGAGAAACACAATATGTTGATAATGAGTATGATTATTTAAACGATAAACGGTAATTAAATATTTTTTATTTGTATTTTATATTGTATTGAATGCTCTTATATAATAATTAATTTTTTTCAGGGCAGAAATCAAACTGAAACCTAATGAACGAAAAAATTCACAAAAGTTGCATTTATTGTATTACGAAATGCAAACAGCTAATCATGAGGAAAATGTTACTAATATTACTGGAAAAAAACATTATCTTAATAATTTTAAGGTCAAAGAAACTTAATATGGACAAACGGTAATATTCTAAAAAAAAGTTGCATTATATAATTTATTATAGTTTAGACATATGTTTTCTTTTAGAACAAGAACAGAAATTAAAGTTCATACTCATCCTGCAATACAATATTTCAACTCAGAAACAAGATATTGGATTTGCCTCACCTGTGACTGAAGATTTTCGGTAAAATTTCTGATATGTTTTTGCAGTGCGTAAATAACCAATGGACTGTATGATGGATTCACGGATTCACATGGTGACGTCGAAATCGAAAACCGAAACGTGAGAGAGATTGCGAGAAAGTGAAATAGAGATAATTAAAGACAAAGAATCCTGCAGACGCTTTATCCGAACGAGAATTTACTTGAGACTGACAAAAGCCGTTTTGGCGATGTGTCGAACCAAGGAATCACCTGTGTATAGAGGTGAAGGTGAGAAGGAGAAACAAAGCCGCGTGTTTACGTCGATGAGACAGCTGATCGGTAGCAAAAAAACAGTCGTGAATATCGACGGTCTCGGTAAACGGCATAAAATAAAATTCGAATATAAAACACAATAAATGTTCAAATTAAATTTCGTGTAACGGCAAGAGTAAGTGAGACCTTAGATATACAATAATGATTTAATAGATTTAATAATTATTATAACTTTAATTAATTAAACATTCATGAATAGTTTCTTTATTAAAACTTGATTCAGCAGATTACTGCATACATTTTTTTATTTTTTCTGTATAGTTCGCGGTTATATGAATGGATTGGCACAAGATTTGCAGACATCAAAGAAATTATACAGAATTCTCTGTGCAATCAAAAAATCAGAAAAAATGTTCAAACCTTTTATTTTCTTCCGTTTACGAGTAAAGAGAAGTTTTATTACTTGATAAGAAAACTTATTACGAAGTTGTAATTAAATATGTAAGTATTAAATAAAAGTAGAGAGAAGAAAATTTTTTATAAATTATTTAATTTCAAATTTTATTTTTTGTAAAAATATATAAGATATACTATCTGTTATATGTTGGAGGAATATAATAAAAATTAGCATTAAATTTGTATATTAAAAATGGAGTTGCAGTCTTCTTTCAATAAAGAGGAAGGAAATAAAGGAGGAAGGAATTAATTCATTTCACCAGAAGAAACTTTGTTCTAGCTGTCATTCAAGATTAACATTTATTCCAATTACATATAAATGACACACACACACGCACAAACACGCACGCACACAAACACACACACACACACGACGCACGCACGCACGCACTGCAGATACTCACACGTATGTATATATGCGTGTATATATTAAATACTATAATATAAATATCTTTTATATTAATATAATTACATATATTAATATAAAAATTTCTTTCATTTTTTCTTGTTGGATATATTATTTATTCTTAGTCTCCTTTTTATTATCTCAAAATAAATATTTTCATGTACCAAGTAGTACACGGAGTTTATGATCGAGGCCATTCGTAACGCTAAACAACGTAAAAGAAATACTATTAATAATAAGGAGACTAACAAAAGAGTAAATATCCAACAAAAAAAAACGGAAGAAATTTTTATGCAGCGTCAAAGAAGCATTTGTGAAGAGAATAATGATATAAAAGTGTTTTACACATAGAAAGAGAGAAAAAAAAGATACATTTTCTATATCATTATGTATATTTTTCGTGAGATAGTTACGTATATATAGAAAAAGGGAGGAAAAGAGGAAATTTAAATTACCAAAGAAAGTTGAAATCTTTATGTTATTTACTCAAAGCTTTATTTGAAAGATTTATTTTATTTTTCTTATATAAACATAAAAGATATTTGTATTAATTGTTATATATGTTGTTTTTAAAACTTTTATTTCTTTTAATTTAGGTATAATTTCAATATATAATTTTAAAACATCAAAAAAATTCTATAATTATAACATATATTATTTCTATATATAATTTTAATATTTGTAATTTTTTTCTTGTGTGGCCTTTTATTTTTTTATTTTTCACGTAATATTAATTATAGCCTGAATGGGGCCGGAACGTAGTACACGGTTCAGGAAGAGTTGAAGAATATATGTATATTTACAATGAAAATAAATTTTTATATAAGAATTATTATTGATATAAGAAATTTTTGCGCGCCAAGCAATCCATGTTGACTCGTAGTTGCATTTTTTTATAAATTTGTATTATAATTAAAATATAATTTTATTACACTAATTGATACCAATAGACACTATATAATCGTGTCTCCTGATATTATAATTAAGTGATTCGACCATTAATTGGGATGTAAAAAAACAAAAAATTACGTGACTATTCCTGACCAACCAGATAAAATTTTACAGTTAATTGATCATTCTTTTCGTCCCGATTAATCGAGTTTTAATCTCTCGATCTTCACATTGCAGATCTTTCTGATAATACCGGCCGTAGGAAGCGCTGCATAGTCGATATCGTTTCAGCCTGCAGACGCATAATTACCTACCTTACCTACTTAAGCGCTCTTCGTTTTATAGGCGTAGCGGATGTGTTGTATGTATGTGTACATACGTGCGTGTGACGCGTATGCGCACGCGCGCACGCGAGTGCCGTGCACCCGTGCACATACCGTACACAACAGTGAGCCCGTGCGGATGCGTCGTTTGTGATACCTCGAAATGTCAGATTCGGTGAAAATTCACGGTAAGCATATACGACTGTCGTTGCGACGCTTCGGGACACGCCCACAATCGCGCGCGTACTTTATGCTCTCGCAGTTACGCTCGTCACATATCCGCGATGAATGCTCGCGTTCTGTTACGTTACTTTTTTTCTCAATCCAAAAAAAGAGAAGAAAAAGTCTCGTGTCGTTTCGGCCACAATTCGGCCCCTTTTCCTCCTCCTCGCCTCTCCTCTCCGTCACCTGATAACGCGAAGGTGTTGCGATTAATTGTCGCGGCGACCCGTAAAACTGTACCACGCCGTGCTTTCTGCATGTTTATGAGACGGGAAATAGGGCTCGAGCCTCTCTCTCTCTTCCTCTTGATTAGCGTGATCTGTCAATTGCGAGGTAGGCGTTAAATACGTGCGTTGCTATACAGTGCGTGGCTCGCGATGAAGCAACGCGAGATGGGTATGTACATTCTCCCCGACGACGGGATGTTTATTTTGCGTGCGCGGATCCGATAAATGGTAAAACGGTGAGATAATCGGATAACGGAACTATCGCGACGTGTTACTTGCGCTGTCTGTCGGAACATTGCGTTGCATTCTCCGCGAGATGTATGTAACACATATATATATATACTATATGTGGAACGTATATTACGAAATATCATATTTCGGATTATTACATACGCAATTTCTATTTTACTCTAGCTCGACGCTTTAATGGATCGCCGCTTGCTGGGTCTTAATTAAAAATTAGCATTTATGATAATGTAATTGTATACTTAAATAGGTGCAATTATATGATAATCCTTATTTATTTTTCATGCAACTGATTTAGGCTAAATCTCTAGTTTTTTTTATAATTTATCTTTATATTTAAAAGTTATCAATATGTTAGCATTTGTATTTCTCTTATATATTTCATGTAAAATATTGAGCAAAAAAATGTGACTTTATTTTGCACACATAATTGTTGTTCGCATAGTTGAACAGTATAATAGATTTTACATATACATTTTATATATTTATAATATATTTTTTATATGTAGATTTTATGATTTTATGTTGGAAATGATTATGGTGTTATATTGGAAATATATTTTAATGCAATTTTTGTGATACAAAGTTGGATATATTGATAGAATGAGAAAAGTGATATTTTCGAAGTTGATAATTATGACTTATTATTTATAGATAGACAAATGTCAAATTGATTGACATTATGCCAGATGTAACACTGTAATCAAAGCTTGCAACCCGGCTAATAACAAGTATTAATAATGTATTTTTATGTTATTTCTTTTTTTATTTGTTTTGAGTTTTTTATAGACATAAATAAAAAGAAAAAAAGAATAGTAAAATATGATTTCTGAAAAATTGTTATTTTAAAAGTTGTTATAATAATTTTTTTATTTTGTCTTTAACAATTAAATCTTAGTATGCATAGATTGTTTTTAAATAATGTTAAAAAATAAACATCGTTTTTTTTACTAGCAAATTAAAATACAATGGAAAATTCAAATTGTGTTTATTTTTTGTGTTTACTTACCATACATATTATTTATATTACATGAGCATTATAATTTTCAGAGGAGTAGAAAGATGCCATGGCTGCCTCGGTTGTATCACGTAATGACGAGGAGGAGTTGAATGGGGAAACAGAGTCAGAGGCCAGTAGTATATACCAAGGCTCGGTAATCTCCACTGTACCTGATCGCCATGGATTCCTGGGCGGTTCGCAATACAGTCCGGAAAGGTAATTCTGCCTTTTTTAGGGGGGGGGGGGGGATATTCAAAAATCAACTATCAGTAGTCTTTCAGACAAAAATTTGAAAGTGTGTACTTTTATGTTTTTGTCAACGCTGAATGGTGTAAAGATAAATTATTTGAAAAAATTTTTTCCACTATTTAAAAAAGACATTGTTTAAATCGGATCGTAAAATCCATACTCTTATATTTGTTGGATATTCCTCACGTAACATGTAGGTAAAACATCAGTTAAAAAATTAAATTTTTGTGACAGTTACAAGATTTTTTTTCAAAAATGAAGTCTTATTTTTTCAATATGCTTATATTTAACACAAAATAAATGTAATTTAATAACAAAAAATAGCTTTAAAATAAATATAAAAAAACTCGGAATAATAAATATTTAGTGATTGTATTTTAATTTTACTAAATTTTTTTTGAAAACTTCCTGCACTATATGTTAGATCTTAATGTAAAGCCCGTTCTCTTTGTAATTGCAGTTTATATTATGTTTCTAGCACGTTTGAACTTCGCTTTCGTTCTCTCTCGATATCTAAACATCCGTTTTTATCCCGCTTTTGCCCAATTTTCGCTGATGACGCACTTACTGTCATTCCAAAATCTGTGAAAGAATTTACTATTATTTTTCTGTATTCTTCATTGTATTCACAAATAGTGTTGTATTCACACTTCTGCGACCGCAGCTTCAACAAAATGTTTCGATGGAAAAATATCTTACGACATTTACGCCAAATCAGTAGATTATTCGTAGACTACAACAAAGGATGCAAAGAAAAAAATATTAGTTCTTAAATTCTTTCACAAATTCTGGAATGACAATAAGTCATCCAGCGAAAATCGGACAAAAGGTGGATAAAAAATGGATGCTTAGAGAGAACGAAAGCGAAGTTCAAACGTGCTAGAAAAATAATATGAACTGCACAGTTACAAAGAGAACAGGCTTTACATCAAGAAGATCTAACATATAGTGCAGAAAGTTTTTGAAAAAAATTTATAGTAAAAGTAAAATACTACAATCACTCAATATTTATCATTCCGAGTTTATTTTGAAGCTATTTTCTGTTACAAATTACATGTGTTTTGTGTTAAATATAAGCATGTATTTTGAGTTAAATATTGAAAAAAAAGATAATTTTATTTAAAAAAAGAAAACCTTATAACAAACCTTATGACAAAAATTTAATTTTTTAACTAATGTTTTACATGCCACGTGAGGGATATCCAGCAAATAAGAGTATGGATTTTACGATCCAATTATTTAAAAAAAAAATATTTTTTCAAAATGGTGGAAAAAATTTTGTAAACAATTTATTTTTACACCATTCAATTCAGCGTTGAAAATAACGTAAAAGTACACACTATCAAATTTTTGTCTGAAAGACTACTGGTAGTTGACTTTTGCGTGAATGCCCCCTTCCCTTAAGCATATGATAACGTTTTAATAAATATTTCAATAAAATTAAATTTTATTTCAATACAATAAATAACCTTACGTGGAATAGGAAACAGGCTATACCACCCGATGTGATACTGCGAAGGGAGAGAAAATGGATACAGATGCTGAACAACTGGAGTCTCTTTATGACCACGAATTATCGTAAGGTCCGCGAGAGATGCCGCAAGGGTATACCACCTTCCGTGAGACTACGCGCCTGGCTGAACCTGTGCGGCGGTCAGCTCCTGATGAACGAGAATCCGAACTTGTACGAGGAGCTGATTAAAAGACCCGGTGATCCCAAGTACATAGAGGACATCAAGAAGGATCTCCATCGTCAGTTCCCGCATCACGAAATGTTCGTCGAGAACGCACCTGGGCAGCAGGAACTGTTTCAAGTCCTCAAAGCATACTCGATTCTGAACAGCAAAGTGGGTTACTGCCAAGCTCAAGCGCCCATTGCCGCGTTTTTGCTGATGCACATGCCAGCAGTTCAGGCGTTCTGGTGTCTCGTTGCGATATGCGACAAGTATCTCATCGGCTACTACAGTCAGGGCATGGAAACATTGCTGCGCGATGGAGACATCCTGTTCGCTCTTCTGAAGAGAGTCTCGCCCGTTGCGTATAAACATCTAGTTAGTTACACACAAATCCTTATGTAAATTTTCAATACAGCTAAGTTTTAGAAAGGCTTTATTTTAAAAAGAATATTGAGCTCCTAGATGATAAATCAAAAAAGGTAATTAAATGCCTTTTGGAACCAACGCAATTCTTGTAGTGTAACAATGTTTGTTTATTATAAATTATAAAAAAAAGAAATGGAAAGAATGCATACGTTTCAACCTTTGAATTGGATCTTCTTCAATACAAACAGATTAACATGGTATTAATTCGCTTTGCTCACAAACTTTACGAGTTCTATTCGCTCCTTCGTGACAGTAAAATTTAAGGGAACTGATGTATTAGTTTTTTAGTAATGTTAAAATTTTTTACAGTTAGCTGTTCATATTAACGTTAACATTTTTCTTCTTTCTTTTTTTTTATAATTTTTTATAATAAATAAACATTGTATTTTACGCTACACCTTTTGGGGGGTTATGTCTACACGAGCTTTCTTAACTTTTAGCCATTTTCCCTATCACGCTGGCTAGTACGGTCTGATAAATGGGGATCAATTGATTTTGTTTGGGTGATATTGGGCACAGGGCAAGATTCTCGGTGATTTGCCTTTCCAAGTGGTGGCGATCAAATAGAAACATATTTTTGTTTTGTTATTGATGTCGGATTTGAATTCGGATCCTCGACACGGAGAGCAGACGCACAACTCTCTATGCCATAATCGCCACATTGATTGATTCGATTTGTTACGCTACAAGAATTGCGTTGGCTCCAAAGGGCATTTAATTACTATTTTTTTATTTTTTAGTTTAAACATATAGAATATAAATTTTAATCGTGAATGCATGAAATTTTTTAAGAGAATTTTTGTGTTTCTCGCAAAATGTAATAAAAGTAACGTCCTTTTAAAATCATTACAGACTGATCATAAATTAGGTAGGAATTTAATTAATCAGATATTTACCATTTTAGAAAAAACAAAAAATGGAACCTATCTTATATATGACGGAATGGTTCTTGTGCGTTTACACGCGAACATTACCGTGGGAAAGTATCTTGCGCATATGGGATATGTTCCTTTGCGAGGGCGTGAAAGTGATCTTTAAAGTAGGCCTAGTACTATTGAAAGGTAGTCTAGGTCGTTCTTCCCTTACCAAACGTTGTCCAACGACATACGAAACCCTCCAAGTTCTGAGAAATCCATCTCAACATATCATGGAGGAGGAGGCCTTGGTTTATCAGGTAAATTTGGTTTATCAAGGGCATTTTTTAATGCAAATATATATTTAATGTTAATATTACAGAATAAATTAAATATTCTTTAATAAAACTAAGCTATAATGTAATTCTATAGTCATTAAATCAAATTAAATGATTATAAAAAATTAGTAAAAATTTATAATTTGATGACTTAATATTTTTCAAAGATTTAGATTTTAAAGTTATTAAAAATTTTAGAGGATAATTTTAGTGTTTCAGATGAATCAGACCATATAAAATATTATACATCTATAAATTATATTAATGTTATTAATTAAATTAATGTTGCAGATTCAGAGGTTGAATTTGAGCGAAGAGGATTTCGAATACGAGCATCAGAGGCAAATATTGAAAAGAAAGGCGGCGGAGAAGGAAACTGCCAATCGAACTGACTGATCATTAAGTAGTTAGACGAAGATGTGGGGCGAAATTATACATTTTAACGTGTAGCGTCCCAAGTGCGTGCCTTCCTTTCCGTTCTTCTGATACTGTACAGATTTCCGCGATTTGTATGTTTCAAATTCTTTCGTATTATAAAATATAGAGGGATATAGCAAAAAGCGGATAGGTATGTACACTCGCAAAATAGAGAAAGTGGTTTTCCATATACTTCGTATACACGCATACATACACATGTCCACATTCCTCGATAACAGTCGGAATGCATTATTTATCTCTACTTCCTTCATTATTATAGTATGTGTACTATAAAAAGAAACGCAACACATTTGCAGATTCACGTAGTATGTATTTAATCATTAATGTTATTCTTAGTTGATTTCTAGTTGATCATCTTCATGGTTAACACTGATATTTATGTACAAAACGTTCATCACATTTTTTAAATAAAAGTATATAGTATATGATAATGTTATATACTAAATAAATATTATCTTTCGTTAATGCCGAATCTTATCTCATATTATAATCCTTTATTGATCGCATGAATCTAACTTTAGATTACATCTTTATACTTTATATTTAAGTGATACTTAAAATAGTATAAGAGTTCCTCTACAATGATATTTATAATACACTTGTTTCATATTAGTATATACACTAAATATCTTTTTTGCAATCAACAGTTGTCAATCAATAATTTTTTTCTTCTATCGCGGTCCAAACATTTTTTACGCAAAATACGGTATACATTCAACAGATATTTTCAATCTCTAATTTAAGAATACTTATGTCTTTACATTATATATTCTCAGCTAGTGGCGCTGACATTCTGCCAGCGATTGCGTCCGTCTATGGCATTCATCACAAAAGTCGTCAGCCGCAGAAAGTCATCGTTGTCGGCTACTCGCGCGTTGAAAAGTTCCAAGTGTGGCAACTTCGGTAGAAACAGCACGCCCATCATAAACAAAAGCGCCATGCTAATGAATGTGCCGATCGCCACGAAGAGTGGATTCATAAGCTGCTTCTGAGTGGTCTCTGCGGTTTCGGTAGCCGCGTACATTGGAACGAGCTGTAAAATGAAACGATGTGAATCACGTTTGTCGGCTATTCTATATTCAATATGAAGATATTCGATATGATAATAGAATTGTATCAGAATGGATCTTATAAGATTACGAAGATTATTCTATAGATCATATGTGATAAATTAAAATCTTTTCAATCAATATCGGAGATTTATATACACATTTAACCCGGGAGGATTTAACCTGGGATGATTTTTACATCTCAACAGCGAAAAAATAAAACTCAATTACAATAATTTTCGAGAATTCATACTTATTTTTTTCTATTTCACCTTACTTTTTAAAGAAAATTAAGTAAATCTATAAGCATAAATAATTTCAAATATTAATAAATTGTAGAACAATCAATAATGTGCAATATGTAATTAGTGACCCTTTTTAAAAGTCTTTATGATCGTTTACGCAATAACAACTAGGGGACTAAATTCCCGGGTAATGAAACTGAAATATAAGTACAAATGTGATGCAGGACATTCTGAAGTTTACATCTATGTTACAGTACAAATTTTTTAAATTTATCTTTACAATTTTTTTGCGCGCTACATGTAGTCCAAATTAGGGCTGTTATTTTTTACTTCGAATATTCGAAGCTTCGAAATTAACTTCGACTTTTTGAAGTTTAAGGTGCCTTCGAAGCTTCGAAGCTTTAATGTTTAAAATTAATTTCGAAGTTTCGAAAAGTACATTCGTGTAAATTTAATTAAAAAATTAATGATTTTTATTAACTTTACGGTTTTAAATTTTCTGTTTTTAAGATTGTTTTATGCTGAAGAAGATTTAATGATGCCAAAACAATTATATTAATTTATTATATTTTTATTCATTTATTTAAGAATAAATTTATTTTTATTTTTTTGAATTTTCTTAATTTGATTGTTTCAT
This sequence comes from Wasmannia auropunctata, assembly GCF_000956235.1. Classification (NCBI taxonomy): domain Eukaryota; kingdom Metazoa; phylum Arthropoda; class Insecta; order Hymenoptera; family Formicidae; genus Wasmannia; species Wasmannia auropunctata. The sequence goes on along the minus strand of NW_012026787.1, from coordinate 1,272,677 downwards.
TGATCATTATCTTTTTTCATTTACATATATGCATCAAGTTTAATTATTCAATTGTAATAATTTCAGGTTATAATACTTTCAAATTTTTTAGGAATAATTACGTACATATATTTTGAGCATATATATCAATTCTTTTTATTTACAATATTTGTAAATTTTCTGAATAAATTCATTTGCACGAATGTATTTTTCGAAACTTCGAAGCTTCGAGAGAATTCGCAAAATTTTAATGCCAAAGTTCGAATGTCGAAGCTTTCGAAGCAAAGCACCAGCTCTAGTCCAAATATCTATACGGACATTCGCACATATAAAAAAAAAATAATCCAAGATGCAATGTCTCGTGTTGCACAAGCTCGCACAATTAAGTTGATGTTATGAGCGTTTTGCCATAAAATCATGGTGACACCAATGCGCGTAAAATCATTAGCAATCACACTAATATACATAAAATCTGGTTACACCGGATCGAACCGGGAAAATTCCGCGGGTCGCGCCTAACGGATGGCGCAACGGATCCGTGACTTTCGCTTACCGCGGCCTGCTGATGATCCCTCTGCAGCTCGGACGCGAAACTTTTCAGCGGGAAGAAGTAGTAGTTGTACATCGGTTTAACCGGTAGCTGCGGATGATCGACCTGGGGCGATGCGTTGCCATTGCCATTGCCGTTGCCGCCCGCGGCATTGAGAGCTTGCGTCAACGTCGTCATGCTGATCGCTGACCCTTTTTCCAAGGCCTTTTTGTATAACGCGGCCAGCTCCGCTCGCGTGAACGCCAGCGGCTCCGGCTGCTTCACCTTCGGGTAACTGGCCGCGGCGGTGGAGTCGCGTATCTGGAAAATTCCCGAGCATCAGTTAAGTGTAGCAATCAAATTGAGAAAAAATAGAAAAGACAATAATGAACAATTATCAAGGTTCCAAATTAAGAAAAAGAATTAAAATTGAGAAGCTGACTTTTTTGAAAAATTAAATATGAAGAAATAAAAACGTTAAAAAATTATCAAATTTCCAGACTAAAGATTAACAATAAAATTGTGAAAAAGATAAAAATTGAAGAAATTGATTCATTTTGAAAAATTAAAATGTAAGGAAAAAGTTAAAAAGGATCAGATAATTATAAATATAATTATCATGTTTTCAGATTACTAAAGATCACTAATTAAACTGAGGAAAAATTAAAATTGAAATTGATTTTTGAAAAATTAAAATAAATAAAAAGAGACGTGAAAAAAAGCAAAGAATTATCAAGTTTTTGGATAATAACACTGTACGATAAAATTTTATCTTTTTTCGAATCGCCAGTGTAAATAGTTATTTTCAAAGTATTTTTACCTGCTAAACACGAATCCGTTGGCAAAAGTTAGCTATCACAATATTCAAAAAAATGACGTCATAGAAGCCAAAAATAATGATTTTAAGGGTTTTTGAAACGTTGCAGCACCAACAGTTAATTTTTTTGCTTAATTTTATTAATACCACATAAAAGAATCAACTTTTAGCTTTAAAATGCATTTTGGTTCGTTATGATATGATTTCTTATTTCCAAAATATAGCGAATTGAACATGTTTGTAGTTTCGTTTAAGATATACGTACCTTGTTTTTTTCATGTAATATTATTCGACAAAATTTAATTTTTTCTTTCATCATGAGTGCGAATAGTCATTTCCGACGTATTTTCTGCTAAACACAAATTCGTTGGCAAAAGTTAACTCACAATTATCAGAAAAATAAAATCATCGTTTTCCACCTCTTTGATGCATTTTTCTCAAAATTGTGACGTGATAGCCAACTTTTGCCAACGAATTCGTGTTCAGCAGATGAAAATACGTCGGAAATGATTATTTGTACTCATGATGAAAGAAAAAATTAAATTTTGCCGAATAATATTATATGAGAAAAACAAAATGTTCAACTAGCTATCTTGGAAACAAGAAATCATATCGTAACGAATCAAAATGCATTTTAAAGCTATAAAAGTTGATTCTTTTATGGTATTAATGAAATTAAGCAAAAAAATTAGCTGCTAGTACTACAACGTTTTAAAAATTGTCGTTTTTGGCCTCTTTCAAATCATTTTTTTTATTGTGATGTGATAGTTAACATTTACCAATCGATTCGTATTGAGCAGGCAAAAATACGTCGGAAATGACTATTCACACTCGTGATGCAAAATCGTGTCGCATAGTGCAATCAAAGGTTAATAATAAAACTGAGAAAAATATCGAAATTTTAAAAAATTAAAATGAATGGAAAAAGATACAAAAGACAATTATAAACAACGAGTTTTCAGATTATTAAAAATCAACGATGCTGAGGAAGAAATTGAAATTGAAGAAATCAATTTTTGAAGAATTAAAATAAATAGAAAAAGATAGAAATAGAAAAACGGTAAAAAAAATCACATTTTCAGATTACCAAAAGTTAACAATTAAACAGAAGAAGAGATTGGAATTGGAAAAGTTTACTTGAAAAATTAAAATAAATGACAAAAGGACAGAAAGAAACGGGAAAGAACTATCACGTTTTCAATCTATTAAAAATTTCAATGCATAATTTCACAAGATAAATCGCAAATTTCTTCCATTTTATTCTTTTTTTTTTACCTTTTCGTTAATTAGTTTCGTTTAAGGTATACGTACCGCGTAATATTGCGCTATACTATTCGCGGCGGAGTGAGCCATGTCCACGTGCTCGACAGGCACACCCGCAATCTGTTTTTGCAGGATGTCTTGATGGACATTGTTGGTGCTGACCTTGCGATACCTATTGTGATCATGATAGCCCCCCTGCCGATAGCCTAGGTTCATTGATGACAATCGGTCGTACATCGTCAGGCTGTTAGACGGCAAATTTAATTCCTGGAGCTCGATCATCGCCTTCTGGAGATACTCGCCGCTCGACTCGGCGCCGCACGATCGTGCGTTGACAATAATCAACGATATTAACACGGTGAGCCGTGCGGCTCGCGATGGCTTTGATCTCCGTGATAAATTCATATCGAATCGCTTTTATGGAGTCTGTGCATCTGTCGAAGAAAAGAATCGTCTGATTTAATAATAAATCGTTAATACGATTCTCTCTTTATCATTTATTTGACTTTACTTCACTTTATCGTATTTCTTGTACACATGCACACTTACAATAAAGCACTTGAAATGTATAAATTTGTATTGTACATTTTTTCATATTTAACGTTTAAAAATGATAATAAAATTGTCCAAAATATTTTATTTAATAAAATTTCTGTTAACGTTACTTCTCGTTTTCTTAATTTTTTCAAATTTCAACGGAAAGTGCTCTAGTATGCGTATATAATGTTCATACATTATATTCAAATGTTCTTATGAGTAATTTCAATTAAGTAATTAGAAATTAACTGATAATTGATTATTTAATTTCAATTAGAAGTATTGTGCATTGCATAAAAAGAGGATTTCTTACGTATTTATCACAAAATCTTCTAATCTCTGCGATATCGATAATGCAGCCGAAACACATTTTCACTTCCGGGCGTCACTCGTCCTTTATAAATTACGTATATATTTCGCAAAATATAAAAAAAAACAATATCTTTCAATATTGCATATCATCTCCTCGATTTCTGAACGACGACAGAGAGATCAAAAGAAAACCGGATGTGATGTAGGAAATCAGACGATCGCACGAGTCACGGCATTACGTGATGAACGACGAAAGTGTTACATCATTTTAAAATTAATATCGCTTTTAATTAAGAGCTAACATTCAAAGACACGCATGCAGGAGGATTAGGTTTCTCTCTTCTCTCTAAAAGTGAATCAGTGGAATCATCACTGATTTTCAGTATATATTATTTTCCAGTGGCATTACTTTCCAGCAAACACCAAATATAATTGACAAGGGGGGCCAGGTCAGTGCACCATGGATTCTGATCCCAATTTTTTTGGTAAAACTAGAGGCAAAATAAAGATATAGTATCCGAGCGTTTGATTGAATGGGCCTTAGTTTTCGAGTAAGATTTTCGAAAAATAAATATTTAAATAATAATATTCAATATTTAATAATAAAAAGCGATATATTTCTTTCATTCATTATCGGTTATAATAATGCTTGGGAAAAAATACAAATTTTTATGTAAAAAAGTCGTACGTACATAAAATGTATATTTACGTATATGTTATATAGCAGATACACAGTGATAAACAGTGATTATTTCAATGTTGTTTCATTGATAATATACTGATTTAAACAGTGAATATCACTGGAAAATAGTAAATTTCAATTCTCAAAACTGTTTGACAGTGAAACTCACTATCTTTTAGTGATATTCACTGTTTGAATCAATATATTATCACTGAAACAACATTGAAATAATCACTGCTTACCACAGTTCAAAGTATATGCCACTGGAAAATAATATACACTAAAAATCAGTGATGATTCCACTGATTCACTTTTAGAGAGAAGAGAGAGAAAGAGAGAATGAGCGGCACGGAATCAATTTACAATTTATTTACACAAAAGGAAAAGAGATTATCCGTCGCGCGCCGCTCCGGCACGCGAGTATGCGCGTGCAGCCACCCGCGATAATCAAAGGGTCAAATAAATCGACCCGGGTGTATCGCGTATCGCAGCTCGAAATCGCACGCACGGTACCCGGATGCCTCTCCTCTTCGCGCGCGGTCGGCCGGACGCACGTCGCAGCCGGAAAACTCGCGTGCCCGATCGAGGTGGATCGTCGCGCTCGTTCGCGAAGGTACTATCGCGAACGCACTGAATTAACTTCCTTCACCGGTACATATTCCCCCCCATATGCGTGTTCATTCGAATCAACGGACAGACACTGGCTACTAAAACATATAATTCAGTCGGAATAAATAAAACCACACGATCAAATACAAAAAATAATTGGTCCAGCAGACTGTAAAATTTAATTCGAAACCAAGGTTTAAGGCTCTTATTGACCTCGAATCGAATTTTATATAATATTTGGTCTTAAAAATTCTATTATGTATTTTTCAAATTGTAAAAAATTGATTTAACAATTTTTTATAAGTTTATTCCTCAGAATCATGAATTTTCTTTTATCACCAAATTCAGGAATTTATTAAAAAATTTTTAATTTCTAAATAATTTTTCGAGAAATTAACATTATCTAGCTATTATATATTTGAATTATTCTGCGAGGGAAAATTAGATTTATACCTTTTGCATGTAAGTGTGTAATTAATTTTAATATATAATTTAATATTCTTTTAGAATTAAGGTACGTTAAAACTTTTTGTTTAACATCGACCATTTAAGTTTCTTTACTTTATAGACAAGAAATCATTTAGGAAGAAGAAATAATTTTTAACTATTGGTAAAAGACAATGTGATTAACATATTAAAAATAAAGGAGAAATGGATAAGAAAATTTCAGACGTTTGATCAATTAATTTTTTATCTTGAAGAACAACATCAGTATGATTTTGTAAATTAAGTTCTTCTTAACTTTTTCTATTTATTGTGTCTCACGAGAGATATTGTTTATTTTATAAAAAACTTCTAATCCTTTTATTTCAGTAAATATTCGTTTACCAGGATTGAAGATCGAGTTTTGTGCCAATCGATTGTGCCAAAAGTTGTGCACAATCGAATCTCTTGAAAGGAGCCTATTCCTGCTGCCAATGTAAGACTCTGTAACGACAGTCCCTTCGATAAAAGTGACCCACTTTACAAATTTATATATATATGGTATTTTATTCCGATGTCGTGAAACCAGTATTTTATTCGGCTTGGCGTGCGTATACGGGTAACGGATAACGGATGTACCCAAAACCCTCAGGACCTGAATCGTATGATCCGTGACGGTTCGCATTCGACGGTCGTCGCCGTTTGATGCAGAGCGCATAATCGCTGACGAACTTTTGGATAAGATCTATGTTTGCGTACGTGGGGATCTATTCAAGACGACGCGGCGCGGCGGTGGTCGTCGGCTTAAGACATTTACAGCCTTGACTTGATGTGCCCCTAATTTCTGCCGCGAGAGAAGCATCGTGCCGATTACCGCCTCATAAAGTATCATTTTCCGACGGTTATATCTCTCATAAAGTTAAATTTTAAAAGGAAGTTTGAAAGAGGTTTACCATAAGACGCTCATTTCAGGCTTCCTTTGTAAGAAATAAAGATCTTTACCTCTAAGGATGAAATCAATAGATAAAGTAAGACAAGATTTTTTGTGGTAAACTGAAACACACAGAAAGAGAATAAGAAAGAATATTTTGTTCTCTAGATCTTTTAAAATTATTTAAGATTTCTAAAGATCTTTTTTTAAGATCTTATCTGGCTGGTGAATATTTTAAAATTTAAATTCAAAATTGAATTTGTCATTCAAATAAAAATTGACATATGTTATGTTACTGAAATAAATAATAATTTTCAAACTTTTGCTTCAAGAGTACTCCAAACTTCAGCAAAATAAATAATTCGCGTGTTTCCAGTTCGTTGCAGCAGAAATCACTTGCAGATGTGAGTGTCCTAGACGCTCTAATTATACTGCAGTGACATAAGGAATGTCACTTGTAACTTGTAATTAAGATTAAGAAGAAGGAAGTTTTAATTTCCGAGAACGTCCTATAACCAATTCCGTTCCAACGCGAGCAGACGAATTTACTTTCGGAATTCCGAATGTATGTCGGCAACCTGATTTGCCCTACGAATCTTCAACGGCCGTGTCGGGCAAAAATATTTCAGTTGCACTTCGTTACACCGGATAAGAGGAACCACGACAAAGTCTGTGTAGCTACTGTGTAACAGCCAGCGAGTCGACGTACATGTAATTTGAATTCAATCTCTATATATATAATGCTATAAATAGAAAGAGAAGTTTGGAAAAAAAAGAATTTGACACATTTTAATCGTTCTGGATAAATACGGGGTTATTCTATCGTGTATTGCGTTTAAACGCAATCAATTGTGAAATCTAAATTCAATATAATTGTAACAGTTTTAATATTTGCCGCAATTTATTTACCGTAAAAGAAGAATGGAAGAAGCGCTAACAAAATAATGAAACGGAATTCACGGTGCGGAATCGCGGTTCGTCGATCGACCGATACAAGCCGTTAAGTGACAGATGCCCGTTGATTATCCGTTATTATTATTATAGGAAAGGACCTTCCGTCTTCGTGAACTAGAAATCCTGATACACTCGACGAACACGATATATACGCCTCCTGATTCTTTCCATAAGCTATTACGGAAAGAATCAAAAGATATATTTACGTCGGAACGGTTGCAAAATTAAGTTAATTAAAAGTTAATTAATATAAAATAAGAAAATATTTTATATATACATATAATCAAATATTTAATCTTTGAAATTATGAATCAGTTCAAATTTTAACTTTAAAATCACAATATTAAAAGAGAGCTGATGAGCCAAATATAATTTTAATTTCAACTTTAATCTTTGGATTTATAGCACTATTCCTTTCTTAATGCACTTACTAAATTCATAAATAAATTCTTGTCACCCATACAATACTTGATTTTCTATATTTCTTTATATTATTCTTTATTACTTTTTTATACTTTTTGTATTTTATTCTTTTTTAACATTTTTTTCAGATTAGACACAATTTCTTTTTAATTATTCATATTTCTTTAAATAAATCTAAATTTATTTTTTCGATCAAATATTCTGACAAACTTCTAAAAAAATTAATTTAAAACAATATTAGAAAATTGTGAAATATGTGAATTCAATTACAATTACATTAATTTTAATATTTATGCTGCAATTTATTTACCATAAAAGGAAAGAAAAAAATAATATAAATAATTACGCGCCATTGCATTATTCGATCATCATTGAAAGTATATATATATAGAAAGTATATATATAGAAAGTATATATATTAGAATATTAATGTAAATTTTAATGTTCCTCAGCTTAATGGTAATTTTTCTCAAATTTATCTTGAAAGTGTCGTGCAGATAATCGATTCGCCTAAATAAAGTGCACTTGCACATGCAGTGCTTTATTGCAAGCAATGAACCGTTGCTTAATTATTAGTAATGATGTGTGTGACCGTTAGGGTCATCTGTCGATGTTCTGCTAGAATAAAGCATTGCACTTTGTAAGTGACACGTTTTCCGGTAGGAAATCACATATACAGGATGAGGATGACCTAACTTGATCATCACAAAAATCTTGTAAATTATACGAATTGTACGAGAAATTGTTATATACATGTTGTTTGAGGGGGTCATCACATAATTGTTTTGTAAGTGAAAGCGTTTAAAAATTTCAAGGTCAACTTTGTTTCTTTAAATGAAATTATATTATTATTTTGACATAAAATGTATACTATTTCGCAAACTGCTAATCTTTTGATAAATATACCTTAATATTTTTGTGCACAAAACAATAAGATAAATCAATTAGTATATAGAAAACACAATTTTTTTAAATAATTATGTAATTAGTTGTGCAATATGCAACTACAATATATTATCAATACGCAATTATTAATTTTTAAGAGCAACTGTATATTTTCTTTACACCAATTGATTTATCTCATTTTTCTGTACATAAAAGTATATTTATGAAAATATTAGTATTGCGAGATATTTTACATTTATACGTCAAAAAATATTTTGGAAAATATTCAATTTTATGTCAAAATGTGTTAGAATAAAGTATAAAATATATCGTAAACTATTTATTTTTCGATATCTTTATCTTAATTCTTTTATATGCACAATAATTAGAGGAATCATCTTAAATAAAAAAAATCATATTTCATTTAAAAAAACAAAGTTAACCTTAAAATTTTTTAAACGCCTCCTTCTCAAAGTCATGCAACATTTGTATGTAACAATTTTTCGTACAACTTTATAATTTACAAGTTATTCGAGGTGGTCAAATTAGGTGCCTCGCTTTGTATATTTTACAAATAATAGATTTTTTAGATTTCTAAAAACTTCCTTATTAAAAAAGAAAAATATTATTATAATCGCAAAAAGTAAGAGTTTATAGATTTTATATTACTTAATTAATGTAAATTTCTAAAATATACGAGAGCAAGTCAATAAGTTTTTAGAGAAACATAGTAAAACACATATTTTTTTATCGATTTATTTTTATTTCTCAACATAGTCTCCTTTCAGCTCGATCTTTCACACTTGATTCAACGATTCTCCAACTTTTTCAAGCCATCCGAATAATATGATTTGTCCACCCTTGAAAATAAGCCTCTGTTTCGGCGATGAGCTGCTCTTTGGTGGTGAATCTCTTTCCTCCGAACCATTTCTTCAGGTTTGAAAACAAGAAATAGTCGTAGGGGGCTAAATCTGGCGAATATGCTGAATGGTGAAGCAATTCGTAGCGGAATTCGTTGAATTTGGCCATCGGTGCCGGGGTCGCGCTTATGGTCCACAGTGAGCAAACGCGGCACCCATCTTGCCGATAGCTTTTTCATACCCAATTGTTCGTGCAAAATTGAAATCACTGTGTCATATGATATGCCAGTGGCCTCAACAAGCTCGCGCACTTTCACTTGTCGATCAGTCAAAAACAATATCGTGGACTTTATCGATGATTTCTGGTGTAGGTAACAGTTTCAATTGGACGTCCCGAACGAGGTGCATCACATGTAGATGTACGACCACGTTTAAATTCATTCACCCAATTGTATACAGTCACAATCGCTGGAGCAGATGTGCTATGAACATTATCCAACTCGGCTTTAATGTCTTCCGGCGTTAAACCTTTCATATGTAGATGTTTGCATCACTGCACGAAACTCGTTTTTTTTTCATTTTGCAAAAAATACAAAGGTGTTGACGATTAAAGTTGTTCGCTTTAATCGTCTATAAAAATGAAACCACGCGATGAATTCCGCTCAAAATTTTACAGTAATCAGCTGAAAGCTGATTAGAGTAGCTGAAAGATGCTACTTGTCAAAAAGTTATGTGACATGACACTACGAATACTCTCTGACAGATTTTCTAAAAACTTATTAACTTGCTCTCGTAGAATTTGCTATTTATAAAAAAGATAATTACGCGAGTAAACTGAAATTATCATACGAATTCACACATAAGATAAATGTCCTTATTTGTAACCATGTAAAATAATCGCACGAATTCATAAAAAAAAAATTTATTTCATTTGAGTTTTAAACATAATCTAATAAATATAAAAAAAGAAATTGCAAACTATGTAAATAAACGCATTAGTGATTGGCTGATTTGAATTTGACCCAGTTATTAGTGACCGCCTGTCTGTCCTGGTTAGTGACCGGGTACATACATTAAATATCGAACGTACGATTTTGTGACCGGCGGATACATTTTCTCGCTTTGAAGCTATGGTCACAAATCGGTACAAAACACACGCACCCGAACATGTCCCAATTAGTGCTTAATCTAAACTCTAAAGTGATAACGTTGTCGCTAAAGTTTTCTTTCGAGCATAATCGAATATCTTTCCGTTTATACTCGTACAAATGCAACTCACATCCGTTCATAAGCATATGGAGATGGGTATTAATTACGTTTTTTTTCTTTTTAGCAGTAAATTTTACTGTTGACTGTTATGAGTAATTTTCTTGAGCCGATCACATTTACGGACATACGTGTTTTGTTGTACCTATTTATAATGTTCGCCTATATACTCAAAACTACCAACCTTTTTCGAAATCCACAAGTAGTACATTAATCTTTAATTATTTACTGATCGAATAATCCTCATTTTTCTCTTGAACACTTGTTTTTCACGCTGTAACGACTCTGTAACTGTGCCGTGACAAGCGCCACATCTATTAATGTGACGACAAATATATGCGCTCGATCTGCCACTGATGGTGATACGAGCGTCTTATTTTATATTTTCACAAGTATTTGTTAGTCAAATATTCTTGACCAATATATCAAACTGTGGCTTAGTAGTCAACGTAAATATTATTTTAGAAAATGAATTACTTAAAATTCTGATTAATTAAATAAAAGTCCACAAGTGGTCACAAATAGGGTCACGGTCACAAATAGGGACATTTACCTTATATAAGTCTTTTTATATATAATATACAGTAGTGAGCGCACATAAAAAATATGCGATTTTTATCTTTTATCATATTTTATTTTCTCATAAAGATATTAATGCCGTTTTTGATATTATTATCAGAATCTGCAGAAAACACAATCTGCTGCAAGAAAATTTAATTATAAAAGATAAAATAACAAAAAATTGTCAACATACACAATCGTGTTTCACGCGGGATAATAAGATCAGATATCTCGCGGTGAGTTGAGTGGAGGTACAATTATCAAATCTCAATAATGATTAAGTTAATTTCATAATCGGCTTAATCGATAAGGATTTTATTGCATGATAAAAGTGTCTTTAGTTTTATTTAGTTTACTCTTTGTATAGCATGAATAAAGATATTAAAACGCAAAGGCCAAATTTATATTATGTAAGAAACATCGTTATGATCGTCATCCATGTGACATTTGTTCTCAAATTAAAAATTAGGTTTTTTCGAAAATCATATATTTTTTAATTTTCTTTTTCTTACGTTTACGTATATGCAAAAAAAATTAAATTAATCAACAAAAAAGTAATATAAAAATATATTATTAATGTTTACTCCAGTTGATTATAGCGTTACTATACATCTGTACGACATACTGTCAATTAATTTTATGTCACAGAGAATGAAAAATTATAATCTTCGAAAATTTTTATTATTGATACTAGTATACCCAACTTTAAATGAAAATTACTTTAAAATAAACATACTTTGTCAAAAATTACGCATATATGTGTACACAATGTATACATAGTTTGTAACTTTTTTTGTCAAAGAATGTAATATAACGTATCATAAAAATAAATAATTTTATTATGACATTGAACGATGTGGACAAAATAAAATCGCGCACTTTTTAGCTCGCTAATATATACAGTATATATATTTTATATATGTATATACATATTATATACTGTATATGTACTGAGTAATAAAAAATATTATATACAGATTATTTTTCGAATCGGTTAATATATATATATATATATATATATATACCTATATAT
>NW_012026787.1:1252504-1260593 GCF_000956235.1 Wasmannia auropunctata | reverse complement strand
CACATTGGCGGCAGAAACCGAGCCGGATCTGTCCAACGCAATCTGAAAGCACATTGGCAACAGAAATCGAACAGATTTTTCAAACGCAGTATTATCATCAGATTGTCAGTAGAAATTGTGCAGGAGCTGCACTGTGACGCTATTACGAATACTTACAATACTATCGCTAGGTAGTGTTTGTAGGTAACCGTTTCTCGCATTTAAAATTTGTCGAACTCCCTTATATAATTAATATCGAAGTTCGGGTGTGTCATAATTATTTGCGTATGTTATTCATGTATGTTAGTATGAGATTTAAATAATGTTTTTGCACTAAAGAAGCTAAGTATTATAAATGTGCATAGTTTTATTAAAAATTGCTAGTGTAAAGAACAAGGGCGAAAATATTATATTTTTACATCTTTAGATTGAAATATTCTCCGAAAGAGAAATCAAATGCTTTAATATAAAATACAAATATTAATTTTTATTAATAAAACAATTTAAAATTATTTCTTTAAAACAAAATTTAGAAAAGAATAAAAAACCATTTTTTTAAATTTCAGTACCTATGACGACAATTTAAATCATAAATGCTTACAAAATTGCAAAGTCTGCTCGATTTTTGTTGTCAGTCTGCTATCAGATCGTGTCGCACAGATTCTGCTCGGTTTCTGCCATCAATCATCTGATGTTAAAGTCTGTCAGCACAATCTGCTCGATTTCTGTTGCTAATCTGCTGTCAAATTGTGTGAGCAGATTCTGTCGATAGAATGTAAGCAGAATGCGACCTCAGATGAGTTCATATTGCTAACATTTTCTGATCAAATCTGCTGCCGGTCTGTCGACATTTTGCTAGCATTTTGCTGATTGGGTATATGCACTTATATAAACTATATTTATATGACATATAGAAAGAGAAAGACGTATGTACGTGCATTTGGGAAAGAAGATTGCGAGAGAAAAGTGTCATAATTGTGTCATGTATTTCCTTTCACATCGAGTGCACTGTTACCGATATCGCTTTACAACTTTTCATACAAAAGAATGATTCGATGATGAGCGCCGTTCGCAAAAGTTCGGCACGCGGCGCTCTCGCGAGTTATACTCGCCGAGACACTGACACTCTCGACACAGCGAAACTCTTTGAGATCGCGTGTGTCCGATCGCCCCTCCTGATCTTAATCTCGCACGCGCGTCAATTATTCCCGATTCGCCTCCTTATCTCTCAGTACACTTAATATCTCAGATATAGATCTTCCAGCGTGATCCACCTTGTTCTCTCCCTCCTTCCGGTGTGAATATCATACAAAAGACTAAGACTATGTATATGCAAATGTCTCTTACAATTATATTCTCGTTATCATGTACGAACGTAATTGTTAATGTAATACGCGGCGATACTTCCCGTGTGCTACCTTAACCGTTAAGTTAATTTACAAAATTCGAGCCTATCGATAGTTGACGAACACACGGAGACGACGGTGGCTCGCGTCCATTCCGGTAAGAATTAAAAAAAAGGGGATCGCCGTTCGACCACGTCTGCGAATCGTGAAGTTACACAATGGAAAGAGAGAGAATCTCTTACATTCGCGTATAAAAACGAGATAGAGAAAGCAATTCCAGTCGCGGTCACGATCACTCTCTACTCTACTCGTAGAGAGATGCAACGTAAGTTTATAATAATTAAAATGTAAACCGTTATATTGCAGCTCAATGCATGCGGTTGGTCTCGGAACGAATTTAGCCATCGACGCGGCGCAATCCTCGATAACGTTTTCCGCGCTGAATATTTCTCTCTTCTTTTCTCGCGCTTTTAACCGCCGTCTCCTCTGATCCTCGCGAATCCTCTTAGACATAACACACGTCACGCATCACGCATGTCCTCACAGAGCACGCACCTCTGTCATTCGTACAACACGTACGTTCCAGCCGATGATGGTGCACATGTACACACCTTCCCTTAAATTAAAACGTCGAAATATCACTTGGAAGGGAATACCTCGAATTTTGAGAAATTAAATGTAAAATTGTTCAATTGGATCTGCTTGCATGCAATCTCTTTTTCAAAACACGTTAAGAGGATGCGAATGAGTCCAATTTTGAAGATAATTCAAAAGATACTTTGATAAATTGAAGGATGTGAATTACTATAATTGTGATAATAAATATAATTGATTAATTTTAATGTTACATATTCATAATGTAACAATATTATATATTTATCTTCTTCAAATTGTACTTATAAAAATTATATTGCAATAAAAAAAGTAAATTACATACGCGAATAAATGTTAAGTGATTAAGTTGAAGTTATAATTATCTTTCACAGAATTTATACTTCGTCAGCGATTTGCAATTCGAGATGTTTCCCTGTTAGTCAGAATGTGATAACAGAATGGAAAGACAAGAATAAGGATCACTCTGCGCTATTCACATATCTTTATAATTTTATATAAATAAATTGTAAATACACCGTTTTACAAGATATAAACAAATAATAAATGTATTATTTCTTTTATCTTGTTACATTTCCTTACTAATTTCTGACTGACAATGAAAAGGAGAACCTTGAAATCAATCAATTTTTTATTAGATGTAGTATTATCGACCCTTGGACGATTGTTTTATTGAAATTACGAAAGAATAATAAAGAAGAATAATAAGAATTAGGCCACGTATATATATTAACACATCAAGTTTAAAAAAAAAAAAATTTTGATTGCAAGTTAAAAAACCGTCGAGCAGTGTGAATATCGCGGAGCGATCATCGAAGGTCAATTTATTCATTACCCTTTCTCCCACAGTAGGCCTCGTGTCATTTTCAATCAATTAAAACGCAATCTCGCACGCACGCGACACCGGTGGGAACTTCACAGTATCAAGTTTCATTAAATTACCGCTTTGCAAATAGCCGAGCGCATTATTCCGTATATCGAACCTCAGTCGCAGTGGTGGTAAATAGCTCGCATCACCCTTCCTGGCCACGAGGAGGATGGGATCCGGTGGGAGCCCTGCGAGACGTCCCGTCACGAGTCAAAGAAACGGACCTTCTCGCCTCGCTTCTCCGGATGAGCAGTTTCCTCCTGACCTATTCGTCTCGCGAACGTAGAAAATTTTAAATGTAAAAATAGAGTTACATTTGCCGCGACGAGCGCGCGTCGACGCGGATGGAGCTTGTGATCCCCCGGCGAGAGAGATCACGCAAATGGACCAGAAAGAGCCTCGACGCCATTCACCCGATTTATTAAAAAGGAATTGTTACCATGTTAGTTAACAGTAATATGCGTCTTTTTCTCCGCGAAGTGCATGTATTCGAAATTTCACTTCCGAGTAGGTTCTTCCATTCTTTCTCCTAGAACGTGAACGCGAAGTTAGCTCGACGGGACGTTAGTTCCGTTATTATTACAGACAATAAAAGAATATTATTCTGACTACGCTATACAATTGAGAAATATCGTTCATAAGATTAACACGGTACCTCGTATCGTGTCGTTCCGCTTGGAACCGCGCCGCAAATTTCACGAAGGAACATAATTTCCAATCCAAGGAACAGTTATAAAATTATTGCCCACGAATTACCTTCTTTTTCTGTTTGAGAACTTACTTATATAAAATTATTAAATCAACTGTAAACTATAAAAAAAAAACAAGGTATGAAATAAATTGTGACAGGAGTTCAAATAAATTGAATTCCTAATCTTAGGGAGCTCCAGCAACAAAAAAATAAATTGTATAAAAATTCATTTATTAGGATATACATTTTATAATTAAATCAAAAAACAATTATGAAATTATTGCCCACAAATTATCTTTCCTTTCTCTGTTTAAAAAACTTTCATATAAAATTATTTATTAAATCAACGGTAAAATATTTATAAAAAAAACAAGAAACGAAATAAATTGTGATGGGAGTTCAAATAAATTGAATTCCTAATTTTAGGGAGCTCCAGCAACAAAAAAATAAATTGTATAAAAATTCATTTATTAGGATATACATTTTATAATTCCTATTACAGAGATAAATTATTTAATTCTTAAAATAAAAAAAATTAGAAAACAGAATATAGGAAGAAGATAAAAAAATGGTATGTGAGATTTCTGTAATTTAAAGAAAAATCAATTTTGAAGTTTCAAATCGATTTCCCTATCGATCTCTTTCGACTCCTACGTCTTTTCTCTTAGGGCTACTTTGTGCATTCTGAACTGGAGACGAGTACGAATCTCCTTTTTGCGCGTCGTCCAGTGGTCTCTCTTACCACTCATCAGTACAAATTTAATTCTAATCTTAATCGATTAATTCCTTCGCCGAACTATTAAGTTAAGAAGTACGTCGGTTGGATCTCGCCGCGTCTCACCGAAAGATCTCTGGCGGAATGGTCTCTCTCGCTAATCTCTACACCTTGAGGCTAAAACGATTACGCACGAGAATCGTGGTCGGCAGGGTTGCGTTCCAAAATTTTACTCGGGTAATTAAAATCTACAGTTTACGTGACGCAAAACTATAAAGTTTTGATTAACCGAGTACAGTTTTGGAACGTAGCTCAGATAGAGCAAGACAAAAAAAAACAGTTTCGAAATTGTCGAACCGACTCGAACGAGATTCTCGTGGAAAAACGAGGTATGTCATGCGGATCGTGCGCGAAGAACTATAAAGTCAGCTGTCAGCAGGGATTTCCCGCTTCGCCTCTACTCACAGTCGCATCTTGTCGATTAGGCGTTCGAAGATTACGGATCAACTCGTGAGAGACGAAACAACGACCGATCGCAAGGTCGTGAATCTTCCGTCCGCGTGACGTGTATCGTAACACTTATAACAAATGTAGCGCAATGTAAATAAAGTATTAAGTGTGGAAGGTAACGCGCGTTTTGTAATAGCAGTATAGTCGAAACGACAGTTATCCAACTACCAATCGGTCGCAACACTTTTTCAAGTTAACCGGACTGATCGAAAATCGTGACGCTTTAATTACTGTTATTTATTGTAAATAAGAGGAAGCCGTAATTAATGAGTCGCGTGAATAAACATGCTGCAAATATATAGAGGAAGTTGATCACCGATATTGTCACTTTGTTTTTGAATTATATTTCTTAAACAGAAGCTGAAAATAAAACTTTGAAAGCGTAAATACAAACTAGAAGGTGTATTCTGTCAGATAGATAATACTGCTCTGTTTGGAATTTTTCAATATTAAATTTTTTCGTAAGATAAGTAACGAAATGAGTCTCAACCGGCAAAAATGAGATATAAGAAAGAAAAAAATATAAAAGAAGTTTTAGAAAACTACAAACACAATGTAAAACAATCTAACATATTATTTAAACTGCACAATTTGCAAAAGAAAATCGTAAGTGTATGAATTATTGGTTTCAATATCTTTAATTATCCATTGATCCAAACAGATCATGTTTTTATCAATATTAATACAGTGTGACATTTAGTTTCCGAGAAATACGTGTTTCTTTAAGTGATCTACGTTAGTATCGATTTTTCTAATAAAAAAGAATATATTTAAGTTTTCCAAAAATGCAAATTATTATTTACTAATAATAATCATTGTTCTTATTAAAAAGGTAATAGAACATTTTCTGACAGAAGAGATTATATGAAATTCTGTGAAAATGTGCTTCATGAATGTGAAAATGAATTTGCTTCATTTTTATTCACACGACTCTTCTCTTTTTGCAGTTCATTTGTGCCGCTGTTGTTCATGAGTTAACCGAAGAAATACATATATGTATAATATTGCGAAGAGTAATAATTAAGAATGGAACGAAACGTCGCGTGACCCTGCGGAGAACGCACGTATAACAACAGGTATTATCGAGGGGGAGCACGAAACAAGTATTGTCACACCATTCATCGATACAAATAGTAACAGCGATAGGCGATAGTGTAACAATGTATATATATATATATATATATTTATATATATTTATAAATACAAGCGGCGAGTATCCCTCCTATCTTTTTAGAGGCTCTCTATTAACTACAACATAACTGAAGCGAGAGTTATTTATGCGATAACGACTAAAAACTAATGTGTCTATTTGTCGCGTAATAAGGCGGAACTCATCTAGCCAGCGTGTTTATTAAAATTATCAGCCCTCCGACGTGAATCACGTAGTAACGTCGAAGTCAGATTCCTCGAAAATTAACAGAGATTCTTCTCGTAGTTTTGGTGAGAAGAGTAAATTATTTTACAAAAAAAGGGATAAAATCTTAAAGCGATAGATTATTTAAAATAATAAAAATAAATTATTAAAAGAGTACAAATAAAAGAAAACGTAATTCGTCAGCAATGTTAACTGCTAATTTCGTTCTTCTAGCCTTGTAAAATGTGGCAAAAAATCTCAACAATTTCGCGTTACAATTATTAATAATATTTTAATAGTACAATTTTAATAGTAATTTTAGAAATCAGAGACGCGTTACTTCGTGCCACTCGTCGGGGAATCTTCGTTTAAAATGGAATGAGACTGATTATTGCGTGAAAAAGAAAAAGGAAATAATCGGGACGATGCGATGCGAATCGTAATTAACCTGATTGTCTTCTGCCTCCTGCAAAAGGTCGGCTTTATGGCTTGGCAACGCACGTGCTGAAACTTAAACTTGACTAGAACTAAACGAACGTGCGGAGGAATAAACTTGTGTAATTCTATTCTCCCCCCCTCCCCTCCCCCCTCCTCTCTCTTTCTCTTATCGCTTAATCTACAACTTTACTTTTTTCTTTTCATTCTTCCCTTATGTCGATCTCACCAATTTTTTCTCGCCGTTGTCTTTTGTCGCAGAGCCGGGCGGTATTTTAAACGCTAATTAGCGAGTACACATCGAGTCACGCTCTGTATCTTGCATTCCGAATCGTTCTCATACTGAATCACACCTCTGTGCCTTATTTCCGAAAAATATCTTTCGAATGCTATTGCATATTGAATATAAAAATGCTTTTTCACATCGGTATTTTTTTTTGGAGTTTAAAAAACGATATTTGATATCGTAATCGAATATTTTGCCCAGCCCGTTCGAATCAAGTCACGAACATAATTCTCGTGTCATCATCGCGTGGAAAAAGCACATCGCATGTACGCATATATGTATTGTAAACTTTCTTTCAAATATGAAAAATAAAAATAAAGAGAACGACCGCCTCTCTACAGAGCCGCAGTATTACGATTCGCAGGGAAATCTAAATGTTATGTGCAAACGAGGTACGTGCTTCAGTCGCGTAAATCTCGAAATGTATAAGACTCAGTCTTTTTTTTTCCTTTTACAACAGAGTTGCCACAAATTCTTCATTTTAAAATTCCATGACTTTTCCTTGACTTTCAATATATTAAAAAAATTTTTTGAATATTCGTTTGATTTGAAAACTATTTGGAAATCGTTAGATATTTTGTGGAGAGAGCAATTTAACATAACAATGTAAATTAATATTACTGTTGTTGACATTGCTTGTTAACTTAATTGTTAAGTTGCTAGTATTTCTTTATCTTTTTATATATATTGTATATATGTGCACAATTCTTTTCCTCTGCTTACAATACAAGGAACATGTAAATATAGATTCTTTTTGATAAAAACTAAATCCTGTTTATTGGAATTTCCGACTTGCTATTATACAAAGATTTACAAATTTAAAAGAAGAATTACAAAAATATGAAGTCAATTTTAATTTTATTAATTTGTTCACAAGTAACACAAGAAACTTACAAGTTAAAAAAAAGTTTTAAATAAATTTAAAATTCCAACAAATAGTAGACAAGTTAAAAATTCTAATGCTCATAATAAAGCATTTTAAACCTCTATTAAAATGAGTTTACATTAGCTAACAAAAATTGTATAAGTATGATATATGCATATTAAACTTCTTTAAATCTAAGAATTTTAATTTTTCAGAAAATTTTGTAAAATTCCCTGACTTTTCCCTGATTTCTAGTTTTGTGGCAATCCTGTAGAAAAGAAATCAGCGCACGTGTGATATTAAGGCATTATAGATGTAGGTATTCCTATTCGCCATCTTGGTTCCAGCTAAGTGGACAATGTAATCCCAACTTTGCTCAACAATAAAGTTAGAAATTAATAATTATTACAATTTTTTATTTTATTATT
>NW_012026787.1:1251825-1252484 GCF_000956235.1 Wasmannia auropunctata | reverse complement strand
TATTGTACATCTGGCTCTGCCTTCATTTCGAGCATATAACCTGCCTAACTTTTTCACGAAGTAAACGTTTTGGTAAAATTGATAGTATTAGTCGCCATATTGAGGTTAAAATGGATAACGAAATCTGTAATTTCTTAATTTTGTCCTGTTTTTGGTACAAAACACATCAGAGCCAGATGCATTAACATGTGTGTTTTAATCGTGGAAAAGGAAATTTTATTCTATGCGATTAATACGAAGTATTTTGTATCCAACAAAAATGGTATTTTTGTCGATAAAACAGACGGCTTTAGCATCCTCTTAACAAGATATTAATTTTTACGTGTATCCGTCCGGTCCACCGCGCTGAATATGAGCGGTGGGGCGGTGGGGCGGTCGTGCCAGTCGTATCTCGCCACGCTAGGCGCGTGGGGGTAGAGTCTATCCCCACGCACCCTTTGAGTATATAGTATGTACATGGAGGTAGAATGCCTTTGTTCTTTGTAGGCCGCAAGTGAGTCCAAGAGTGGCAAGGAGTGCGAGAGAGAAAGGTATACGAGCGATACCACGTCTTCTCTGATACTTCGTCTTCTCTGTCTGTCGAATGATCGACGCATGCGCAGAGAGGACGAATATTACTCGTCTACCTTTCTCTCTCGCACATATCTTGAACACAGTTA
>NW_012026787.1:1234711-1251805 GCF_000956235.1 Wasmannia auropunctata | reverse complement strand
ATTTACACCAAAACTCAGATAATTCTCATTTGTAACGTTATAACTCAGTTGAATGTACGTTCCTTTTTATTCTAATAAGTAAGATTCAACTGAGTTTTTACTTATAATCTGCATAAAGCTCGAAATCGTATGCTTTACCGAGTCTATTAACTCACATTAAAAGTAAGGTATAAACGTATACTTTTACGCTCAATAACTTTCTATCAAAGTAAACAAGTAATAACATCATTATCTGAGTATAAAAATACTCACATAACTTTAGATTCAGTATCATTTATGTGAAAATGGAAAGTAACTATTTAACCGATTGGAACCAAGATGACGGATAGGAATACCTATATCTTATAGTACCTTAGTGATATACATCGTAAGAACGCATACATTGTTGAAGAACGTATAAATATATACGCACAACGCGCGCACAATCGCTATTATCATTACAGATCGCGAAGTAGCGATGTCTCGCGTCGTTGCAGAAAACGCCTCCTTCCGAAGGTCCTTTCGCAAATGAAGATAATCGCCTATTAGCACGTCTTCATTTTGCAAACGCCGGGATAATACATGTTAACGAGAACCACCGGAGAAGTTTCCGCGATCGGTTCACGAATTGTGCGAATAATCATGATGTCGAGTTTTCCTCGAGTTATCTATAGCTTCAATTGCAAGAGCGATGCGGTTCAGAGTTACAGACCGCGTCTCATATACTTGGCAGAAGAATGAATTGTTCATACCTATACAAGTTACATCCGTCCCTTCCTGCGCGTCTCAATCCTTCGCTGTACAGCCACCATGGAGGATACCGACCGAAGAGCATCCCTATCTGCTCAACGTCGGATTTCGGTATCAAAAAACTTTGTCACACTGTGGATACATTATCGCTCTCTGGCTAAATCGTTAAAGATTACCCGATAAAAATAAGCATCTGTAACGAGTTTCGTGACGCCGTCACGCACTGCACTCTGCGGCTCTCTCACCAACGACGTCGAGGAGCCACTTAATACCACGGTGAGTCCGATATCTAGTTAATCTCTCAGTTTAATGCTCCTCTTCCGCACTTAACTTATAGTCAGCACATGTAAAATTTGCAGAGATATTATGTACAAGTAGTCTCTAGATCCGCGCTGTGTGTTGCGATCCGCTTGTCGAGATGATGACGATGATGATAGTAATGATGACGATGACATCAATGATCCTTTGTCGATGTTTATTCATCTTTGGTTAGGGCGATGCACGCTTGTTTTGAACGTTAGTGGATCCACGGACACCGTCACGGAACTTTCTCACGCACATGTCCGCCCAAATGATTTAGAACAAGCTAGTCTCACTCTGGCTAGTCTTCAAGTATTATGACGCCGCTTCGTCATCGGCCAAATTGTGAAGATCCGAGTAATTCACGATGGCACGATGAAGAAACTCATATTGCGCCTGCAACACGCACAAAAATTATATAAAATACAATCAGAATACGATATGTGATGCAATAAATATAATACATGATATTTAAATATAATACTCAGACTTGTAATTTATTATTTCATTATAAAGAGTTGTGATCTTTGAAAAAAAAGTTAAATGATGGAGAATGAAAAATATAGACATATAATACTTGTATCAATTTTGCATTATGTTAATCCTAGGTCACCATTGTTATTTTTGGTTACCTTCCCCGCCACTGGGGTTTGTAATTTTGTTGCTGTATTTCTGAACTAAAAGCATATTTTTTAGCTCAATCAGGGCTGCCATAGAAAATGAATTTTGAAATTCCCTGACTTTTCCGATTTCCAGACGACAGTAGAAAACTTTTTCATGATCAGTATCAAATATATAATTCTAAATTTTAATATTTAAAAGATATATATTACAAGAAAAGTAACTTATATTATTAGAAGCAACATAAATTTAGAAGTTTAATAACATAATCCCAAATGCAAATTCAGGCCAACAAATTATTAACATCTTTGACATTGCTTCGATGTTATGCATTAAACTACAAAAAAAATTCCTTTGGTATAACTGAATTTTCTGTTGGGGGATAAAAACTCATTGACAGTGATAAAAGCAGAAAGATTCCTGTAGATATTTCTTTAATATTGTTAAATATTCCGAATTTCCGATTGCGATAACAGAGAGAAGTCTCGAATAAAATTGTAATTTTCGAAAATTTTTTCGATTTTTATACAAAATTATTTTATTCTCTTATTTTCTATTGTTTAATTCTGGAAAAGAATTTTCAAATAAAAAAAGCAATATAACGATACTGAACTATCGTTAAGAGTTACAGAATCGGGGTGGATCCCTTTTAAGAAGTAAAGTTTAAAATTTCAGGCTCTTTTATATCTTTCCCTGACTAGTTTAAATTTCCCTAACTTTTCCCGATTTTCCATATCTGTAACAACCCTGTCAACACGCTACCTCAGAGTTTAACAAAGACAGAAAAAGAATCAAATAAAAAATATTTCAGTAATATATTCAAGTAAGGTAAACGTACCAGTGACTGAACGTGTATCTATAGCTGAACAAGTACACAAAACAAGCACAAAAACTCATTTTTAAATGCTTTTCTTCGTAATATTATAATTTAATTGTAATCTTTAAATATTTTAACAATTAAATTTTAACAATTAAATTATATATATAATAAAAAAAGCATTTGAGATTAATAAATTTTGTGTACGTGTTCAGATATAGATACATGTTCAGTCACTGGTACGTTTACCTTAATGATTTAAAAAAATGTAATTTCAGAAATTACTAAACTGCATTGAGTACGTTGTACCTCGATAAAGTGACCCAGAGTTAAAATTGTTAATTTTTTAAAATAGAATATTCAACTTTTCCTGTCAAAATTCATAGAAAATACAAAATCCTTAATGACAATACGACCAAATATGAGGAAAATTATGAAAATACTTACGAAGGTGCTGATCATGCCGTGTCGTTGAGAGCGCAACTTTTTCGTCGTTGTGAAAATATCTACGCGTTTCTCAGTGCGTAACTGTTGGACCAGTATGCTAAGCGCCACGAACATGGAACTCCGATCTGATCCGTAGCTGCAGTGCACGACCAGCGAACCGCTCGTCTCGGAGTCGTTCGTCAGCGTCTGATCCACTAGCTCGATGAGACCGCGCGTCACCTCAGGTACTTCACCCTCCACCGTTGGCCAGCCGTGATACTGATACTGCTTCACGACCCCGGTCTCGTCAGTCTTCGTATTCAAAACGCAAAACTCGCGACGCGTGTAGTACGGACAACTCTCGCTATGGATATAACGGACTCTTATATGATCGTAATCGGTCTCATCGTCCGGCCAATAGCGTGGACATTTCCGTGGGCCTTCGTTCGACTGGAAAAGATATTATTTGTTTTATACGCAATTACAACATTTATTTTGATGCCTAACTCATGCCTTCTTTCTAAAAGTACGCTTATTTCTTATTATTAAGATCGGGGACTCTGACACTTCTTTCACCCGATATAGAATTTATATTACAGATTATATAAAATTTTATGTACTTTATTTCATTATAAAATAATCTCATATATGTGCTTATATATATATATATATATATATAAGAAATTAACATCGTTAACGTATTATTGTAGTAATTAAATTATATTGGAATATACATAATTTTTTATACACAAGATTTTATATACACAAAGCAAGATGTTTAAAAAAAAAAGTTTCGCCAAAAATTTTTTGTATGAAATTGCATACCATGTATATTATGTTAACGCAATATTCATACAGTTATCTCTTTTTTTGCAAAAAGTTAAACAAATCAAACAAAACCAATATTCTTTATTGCAACAAAATAAGAAATAAAGAGAAAAATAAAAAAAAATATACACACAAAAAAATATACTTACGTCAGATAACATAACTATCGTAGAGATGCATTGTTCCGAGATCATTCGCCAGAAATCCGTTATGGTGGTGTCCAGTGGATCTTGCGTAATGACAAAAGACTCGGAATTATCATAGCCCTCGATGAACGATGCGTTTATGTACGTCGAATGTTCCCTTCCCGGAACTGGCGTGAGTATCACGCGATTTCTATCATACGGTATCACCAGTTCGCTTCTATTCTTTGATCTATTTTCATCTCCGCCGCCAACAGAGAAGGATTTCCTATCTTCCAATACGGAACTGATTTTCTATAAACAAAAATTATAAGTTATTACGTAAATGTGAGAGACGAACGTTCGTGTCTCTCAATGAAGTTGTTGGAGAAAAAGCATGTAATTTTTTCATCGAATATCATCTATTTTTCGTCGATTTTATAATACTTTATTGGATATCGATTGTTCAAAATGTATGGACTTTTTCGCGAGTAATTCGTTCCTATCCAATACACAAATAGAACGCGCCGATCGAAAAAAATTCAAAGGAGATTTAAAAATAAAATTCGGGACGAACTGATAAAGTAACAATAAATAATTTTATAACGAACGATATTTGTAGAATTTTTGACATATATATGATACTTTAATTTGTAGATCTCAAATGAAGATGAAATTAAATGACAAAAGAAAAAGAACTATTTTTTCAATTCTAGTCTACATAACTTACATCATACTCTTCCTCCATCCTGCACTTCTCCTTCCCGTTGTCCCGCTGTCTCAGCTTGGCGGCCGTGGTCTTGAGCTGCGGTGCCGGGATCTCCGTGTCGCCGTATTGCGCCATCTCCATGAGCGCGCGATAGATGAAGATGTATTGCTTGAGCGATTGCACGAGGAAGTTGCGCTGATGCCGCAGATCGCATACGGTGTTGAAGATGGACACCTGGCTCTCCTCGGCCAGCTGCTGCAGCAGCGAGTCGAGTGCCACGAGGGTGCCGGTGCGGCCCACACCGGCGCTGCAGTGCACCAGGATCGGGCCCTTCTCGAGCGAGTACGCCTCGTTGACGCGCTTGATGAAACGTAGAATCGCATGCGGATGCTCGGGGGCGACGAAGTCCTTCCACACGAGGAAGTGATACTGCACGATCGCGCGCGAGTCCCGCTCACCCAGCCGCGTCATCTTCAACTCGCGCACCACGTAGTCCGAGAAGGCGCGCTCCTTGACGTGCTCCACCGTGATGTCGCCGAAGTTCTTCGTCTCCCGCTTGTCCGGCCAGTATTTGGCGCACTTGGTCTTCGAGTACTCCTCGAGATTCGTCAGCATGAGGATTAGCTCGAGGTGCTGCTCCCAGATCATGCGCCAGTAGTCGCACACGGTGTTCTCCATCGGACCCTGGGCGCAGATGAACTTCTTGCGCTCCTTGTAGCCCAGCACGAAGTTGGCGTTGATGTAATCGGAGCCGCAGATACCGTCCATCTGTGCCAAACGTACTCTCGTCTGATCGTAACACTTGATGTCCGGATAGCGATTCTTGTAGAGATTCTCCTGCGCTTCGGACGCGCGCGTTGTTCTGTCCGTGAATCGATCGGGTAGCAGCTCAAACTCGTGCTGGAAACCGTAATCCGAGTCCCGATGGCGTTCCAAGTACGCCTGCAACAACTCGCCCTTGGGTACGGGCGGCATGTCCGGTGGACTCGCTGCCACGAGCTGATGCCTGCCTCTCAAACTCCTGCAGAGATGTCTGCAGAAAAAAAGCATCTTTTAAGTAAACACTGCGTTTTTCAAACATTATGATAAGATATTAATATTAATAAATATGAGAAATTGTATAATTTTACATAAAAACATAAATGTATTTTTATGTTTTTTATATATGTATTCTATTATGTTTCTATAATAACAGCTTTTATTTAACAAAAAGAGAAATCTTTAAAAAATGCGATTATTAAAACAAACAGCGTCTATTTTTGCATTAAAAAGAATGCAAAATCTGTTACATTATTAAAATAATTCATGTAATAAAATATTTATATAAACATCTTCCCTTTAAAAAAAAATTATCGTAGTTTTCTTAAAACTCACCTAAAACTATTACGCAGCGTTATAACTTCCTCCCTCTCTTGCGCACGTTTCGTAAATCTATATAACACGCAGAGCGCGATAAACAGAATTGTAAGAGTTAAAATCAGGGCGATGAAGAGCTGTATTATCATTTCTCTGATAGTAGTCGCTTCCGCGGCCGTCACGCTGAGAGGATCCACTCCGCCGTAAAGAGGATGGAAGTAACTGCTGTAAGCCGGTAGATGCTGATTCTTTTCGTTATCAAACACTGCAAAAAGTCAACCGTCATCCAATGCATATAAATTATTTAAAGTATTCCACAACTTTTTATAGCAATCGTACGTACCGATAACTTCGATGAAACCAGTGTAGTTCGACGTTTCGTCAAGAAAACCGTCATAAGATGACAACATACTGAGTTCTCCAGATTCGTCTACGGATGCCTTTTGCAACGGCGCGTCTTCCCTCTTCCGCCTCTCCGCTTTTTCCGTGGCATTAACAATCACAGGCACGGCCGTGGTCGTGTCGATTTTCACGGTGTTGGCAACGGTCGTCGTTGATGTAGTAAACGGGCTGGTGGTCGTACTGTTACCGTTGCCGCCACTCACCGTTGTCATCGGCATAGTCGATGTAGTTACCGTCGTGCTGGTAACGGTACTACTCGTGTTACTGCTCGAAGTTGCGACGGTGGTCGACGGGATTTCCGGGACAAAGTGTAACAACGGCGGCGCCGGTTTGGGTCGCAGACCGACGCACTTTTCGCACATAACACGATCATTAGACGACTCGCCGTCGCCGAGGAAGATCTCGGTCAACAACTGATCGCTGTTGAACGTCTCGGCGATGTAAGCACCACCGGTAGGCGAGTTGTGCACGTATTGATAGGAGTACACCGCGATCTCCTCCGGTGGCGGCAGATCGCCGACCATCTTGTGCGGCGGTAGCTTCACCAGGTAGACGCGGTAGCAGCAGATCGGGCCGTTCCGCTCGGAGATGCGCGGTAGATAGAGCTTGAACAGCTGCCTACCCTGGCTCTCGATCTTCCGCCAGCTGCGCATGTTCATGTTCTCGCGATCCGGTATCGCGACCGGCGTCGTGCAGTTCCCTATGGCGTCCTTGCCAGAAGCGCGAGACCTCGTCACTCCGTGCACCCGAACCTTCGAACAAATGTTTATTCTTAGTACGGAAATTCGCTCGATATTATTAGGCTTGCATGCGATAATCTCAAGTTAGAAATTCAATTAATTAATAACGCAATAGTCCAAGTCAAGATTAACTTTCTTCCTTGAAGGTTTAATATTTTCATTTTTACGAAAATAAGACACTAGTTCACTGCCCAATCCTAGCTTATAATAAGTTGCAAATGTCTGTAATATACGCTTTTTTTATAGCAGATGTATAAGACAGTTTAATGCCGGTTTCAAAAAGCCTATTAGGGGATTCTCATGGCAAGGATACTCGTGGTGATTTGACATTGCCTTCCGAGAGAATAAAACCCGATGTTTTTTGGCCAAATTTAAATCTTTGACGTAGAAAACAAACGCACAACTCTCTCGACACACGATTGCCACACACCGTGTCATAGAAATGTTGTATAAAATTATTCTAATTAAATGAGAAAATATTCTAACACAAATGACGAATGGAAGGATGAATTTAAGTTTGAGTAATTTGGCTATATACCGTATAATTTGTATTGGGAGGTATCTTATTGTAGTGCGTGCTGTTCCTGTTATAAACACTCCAGCTGGGCGGTTCGAAACTATGCACATCCAGACGTCCCATGTCGTTCTTGAATCTCGCCACGCCGTTCAATTGTATATTGTAGCGCTGTATAATACCGTTTGGCTTCTCCGGGGGTTTCCACGTGATGGACATGAAGCTGAAGCTGCTTATATTGTCGTAGCGGCAAATAACGACGAGATTCTTCGGAGGACTGGCCACTGGAAGAACAATTGAATATTTATCAAATTGGCAAATAAAAACGGGCAAATGAGAGTCAAGCGCAGTTATTGAGGCGCAAATTATTTCTTTAATAGTAACGAGATTTTACATACAAATTAAAAAAATAAAGTATCCAAACGTTTCGGGTCCTCTTCGAATCATCTCACGCACACATGACACACGCACACACACACGCGCGCGCGCGCACACGCATGCATACACACACACAGTGTGTCTTAATCAAAATATATCACAAACTCAAAGCGGGAGTTAATTAAAGTATGAATAAATCCGAGTGAATGTTTATCGTATGTGAAATACATTTTTCCTCACGCAATGCGCGCCGACTTACCACCATCCAGAGTAGTGCCGTTTACTTCGACACTCCAATTGCCGCATTGTTTCGTGTATTCGCTGCAGGCGGCTATCTTGAATTTGTACGTGGTCGCCGGATCGAGATCCACGAACGCGTACACAATGGGCTGGGGAAACGGCTGGGCGGACACCGCTTCTCTCTTCTGATCGGCGTGAGTGGCCATCAGATTATAATAGTGCACGTGTTCTTTCAAATCCGGCGGCGGCACGGTCCAGCCTATCGTGATCGAATTCTCTGTCACGCCTTTCACGGACACTTTCGGCACAAATATCGGATCTGTAATGCATTTTTTATGCTATATTAAATAAAATAATAAAATAAGTTTTAAATATATGCCAGCAATGTCAAAGATTGTTAAGCAAGGTTTTTTTTCTTGCCGTGGAAATCAAACGCCAAATTGTAAAGATAATTATTTAACGTCCATGTGCTAAATAATTTTTAAGTTATTCTACAATAATTCTTTTAATTACAAATTCTACATTGTTAGACTAAAATTTATAATTCTTTTTCATTCTTAAGTTTATTTTTAACCTTCAGTTTTCACACCTTTTTTTCAATCAAGTTTATCATTTGGGATCAATTTGTCAAACCAATTTTTAAAAGGCTGCCGTAAAAACAGTTTAATTGGATCGCAAAAATTCTTAAATAGAATTTGAACGTTGTAGAATGTATTCCCGATTGCATAGAATTTAAAATTAAAGTGGCATCATATTGACAAAAATTCTTTAAAAAAAGTATGTTTTGAAAAAATTCATACCCAAAATAAAAAGCTGGGGGTCATTTTGTCAAGTGTGACAACCGAAGGTTAAATTTATTTTTTAAGTTGAATTAAGAAAGACGGAAATGATAGGAGGAATTTGCCGACTTTTTTTTTAATTACCTTTCTCAAGTGTGGTAATCCATCGTGGATCTAATTGCATGTGTGACGTGCCTAGCGCATTCATAGCGCTGATACCGATTTGGTACGCGGTGCCGCTCTCAAATCCCTTGAGAACGTAACTCGAATTACCGCCGCCAATCTGCTCGGCGTAGTACTGGCGTTGATCCGTGCCGTTCTTCATGTGCTGGACGAAGTAGTTCTTGATCGGCTCGTTACCGTCATTGACGGTCCAATTTAGAAATATACTGTTAGCTCCGACCGCCTTCATGAAATCTATGCTGACTTTCGGCACATCGGTGACGAATAAGTGCGTCGAGGCGCTCACTATCCCGTTGTAATCGTTCGCCAGGCACACATACGTGCCGTTGTCCTTTCGCGTCAGACTCTTGAATTCCAGGACCAGAATGGCGTAAGTCTCGTTTATCTGCGCGACGACGGTGAGGTCCTTCAGATGCTCGCTGCTTTCCGAATCGTTCCCTTTCAACCAGATAAACTGGGAAAGCGGATAACCGTGTATGTGGCACGTCAAGTTGGCCGCTTCCGATACCTTCGCCCTCACGTTCCCGCCGGATGCTATCTTGCCGGGTTCTGGAAAACGATGAGAAACGTCGTATTAACAAGAGAGACCGTCCGAAACATCCAAACAGCCAAGCCGATTTTCGAGTCTTTTTATCGCTTAACAATAATATATGAGAGAAAAAGAGTGTTATCCGTGAAATCCGAAATACGCGTATCGCATAACGGAGATAAGGCATTTAAATTAGCTCGTCGCTGCGTACCTATCACTCTGATATGAATGTTTTTCTCGAGGAATTCACCGTCGGCAGTCTGCGCGGAGCACTTGTAGTCGCCCGTGTCATTTCTGCTGGCCTTCTTTATGTCGAGTCGTCCGCCGTACTCGAAATCCTTGATGGTAGTGAGATTCCTGCCGTCGGTGCTCCACCAGACCTGACCCGGCACGTTGAGTTTGCATAATATCGACGGTGTGCTGCCCGCCTCGATTCCCTCAATAATCTGCGACGATCGAATATGCAACAATGCGCCCCGCTCGGACTTCGTCTCTGCTGCTGCTGCTGGTGGTGGTGGTGGTGATGGTGCTGCCGGTTTATCTATACCTAACGCAAGAAAACACATCGTTTTTCGTTATTGATTCTTTTTTTTTCGTTATTGTTTTCATTATCTATTTACTACTTAGTAAATGCAAACAGCGGAATAAAATTCGTCTTTAAAACGAAAGACGCAAGATCTTAATTTTGGGCGACATAGAATTTATCTTTGACGATAATCGATGAATTTCACGATCAATTCTTTTTTTTCGTTTCATCGTTTCCATTATCTATTCCCATATTGCTTAGGGCTCACTAGAATATTCATTATGAACATTTCGATGTCCACTCATTTGTGATTGCCGAATTTTACTGACAATGAGACTAATTAGAATCACAGCTATCACGCTTTACATTTAAATGTTTAGTGGGAAATATCAGACTATTTTCATTATCTATTTACGTAGATGCAAACAACGAAATAAAATTCGTCTTCAAAACGAAACGCAAGATCTTAATTTTGGGCGACATAGAATTTATCTTTGACGATAATCGATGAATTTCACGATCAATTCTTTTTTTTCCGTTTCATCGTTTTCATTATCTATTTACGTAGATGCAAACAACGAAATAAAATTCATCTTCAAAACGAAACGCAAGATCTTAATTTTGGGCGACATGGAATTTATCTTTGGCATAATCGATGAATTTCACGAGAATTCGCGCGATATGCTATCGAATTCGCGGTTACATCAGAGAATCGGACACCTTTAATTCCGATACGCTATTCTGGCGCGATCAATGAAATCAAATTTAGCATAGCTCGGCCGACCGTTCGGCAACTGTACATTTTCGATGAATAGAAAAAAAATGGACGAGCGAACGCGTGCTCTTTTTAATTGACGAATTCCTGTCGTTTCTATTCCTATTCGAATCTCCGTCCACGTGCAGGTTTTATTTCACTCGTAATTCCGTTATTTATTTTTCTTGCATTCTTTTTTCAAAAGTTATAATATAAATACTTTTTATTTCTTTATAAAATGTCGCGGTACCAAGCCGAGTCGAGGAAAGGCCAAAAACAACATTCTCCTGAGAAACGTTTTAAATCACATTTCTCTCTCTCTCTCTCTCTCTCTCTCTCTCTTAATCAAGAATTCCTCGTATAATTCTGCAAAACGAAGGAAAACATCATAAGTGGCGGATTCACTCCTCTCGCTGAGTTATTTCCACAATGTGTCATGTCCAATGCCAACGACCGCCCCCGCGTGCTTCACGCACACGCATGCATGCGTATACCTATACGGACCTTGCAACACGCATCTGCCTACAGACACTCGCATATCCGCAAATATATATACATATGTAACTACATACGTATGTATATGTGGTTTTAGCGGTACGGTTATATGTGGATTAATATGATCATACATACAAATACACGATCAATGGTGAATGATAACGTGACCGTATACGTGCGATAATATACGCAATTCGACGAATAGATCGATTCCTTCCTTATCTAAAATTTAATCGAACGGCACGTGTCTTCTCGACAGTCTTTCGAAGTTTCGAAATTCATCATCCCGATTGATGCGCATCGAGATCGAGATTCTGCCAAGACAAGGCTTATCTATAAAATTACCACAAAGATTAAATCCTCATTATCTACCTCTACAGTGTGATTCGTAAATTGAGAGCTCTCGGCGATCAGTGATAAATACTCGAAAGCAGATATTCGATATTCGAAAATGTTTTTTAAGGAAAGGATCGTTTCTCTCGCGTCGTTCGTCACGTCGAAAGCAGTCGACGCCTATTACCACACGCAGCCCGTATAAATATATACATTCTAAACCAGTTCAATGCCGCATTATCCAATTCGCGAGTATCTGCGCGAGCAGTTATTTTCATCCGCGAGCGACAAAGTGGATTCTCGCGGCGGAATTAAACGACGACTCCTCTATTCTCCTCTGTCTTTCTCTCTTTCTCGACAACCACCTGGCACGTCGTTGACGCCGGGTGACGTAAACGTCACCGAGTGGACGATTATAATTTCGACCGGCTTAATTGCCAATGCCACGCGGGAAAACGGGTCGCGGACGGACCGCGTACAGATTCCGAGCGATGCTCGGGCCAAGATCGTGGACACCGAGTGGATGGCGGCATTTTGCGTTTAGCTGGAATTGGGTCTTTCGACGAAGTGAGACAAGTCCCGTCATCCGTTTTAGTCACAGGCGAGTTATCTCTGTCGGGTTGAACAATGGCACCAGTCACGCTTTCCTCGTTTCGAGAAACGAGGGAATTCGCGACGGTTTACCTGAACCAGGAGGATCCAGAGTATACCGCCGCTTAATGGCTATATCCTCAATAGAAGATCTCAAAATCAATGCGAACCTTTCAAATTTCTAGACGCCGGATTTTGAATTATATACCGCGCACTCAGGGAAATGTTTTCTAGCTGTTCCAGCTAGAATTCTAAATGTTACACTTAAATTATATCGCTGTTTTTTGTATCTGCTAAAAAATTGTCTGTCATACGTAGAATTTTTAGCAGCAATATTCTAAGAATATATGCAAGAAAATATAGGTTTCATAATTAAATATGATTGGAGTCTGGATTGGAGTCTGGACTGATTAAACGGCATAGAGAAACTTTTTTGCTAAATTTGACAAATAGTTCAGACATAATTTCTGTCTCTGTTATCTATATTGATTAAATACAAAACATATGTGGTATCGCAGTGCTTACTAATCACTTATCCGTTTTGGCTAATTTTTCGTATACCTAAATAATTCTCGCTATAATTGCAAGATTACTTTTTTCAGTGCTTGATCTCGAAATCCGGGATTTCAATTCTCCTCGAAATTCTCTATAATCCTCCTTGTTAAATCTCAAATTTGTGAAGAAAAAATAAATAAGAAGACAAAAATAAAATAGCAAAAGTAACAGGAATGATAAATAAAATGTTATTTTTGTATAATATGACATTCAACCTCCGATAATCCGAATATATAGAAAGTCTCTTTTGGATATGTTCAAATCAATTCCTTTACCGCATTTTGTACGGAGAAGCGCCGGGCTCGTAATCTCTTCGTATTACTGCCCGACGAGCTCCAGCCGCCGCACACGTTCGATCGATCGCACGGCGCGCGATTTTCCACGTGCTCTTTCCCGGCGCGGTTCTCAAAATTCCGCTTCTCCTCGGATATACATAATACATATTTGCGATGCGATAGTTAACAAAAAAATCTCTCTAAAAAAGGACTCCGCGAAAGATCTCGGGCGCCGCCGATCCGTCACGTACCCGTCATCGAAATTCAACTCCGAAACGTTATCATCTCGCATTTCCACCTTCTCCAATGCAACAAAAAAAAATCAATCTGAAAAAATCGCGTCGCTCACGATCGTTCTTGCTGATTTTTTTCTCGCTCGTAGCGGCGCACCTCGCAAACGAGAAATCGGCGAGCGTTTGCCCTGCCTCTCCCTATCGCCGTATCTTCACTCTCGACTGTGTGAACGGAGCGTCAAAATAATATGCGATTAAAACGAGCATCTATGGATGCTCGTGCGCGCGGAGGCGCGTCCCGGCGCGCCTCGTTGCACCTTTCCCCCCCTCGTCCCGCCGTCCCCCTCGGCCCTTTCCCTTTACTCCCCGAGAGGAGGCGTGTACATACCCTCTCGCGGGATTCGGACTCACCGGACTCGTCGACGCCGGCCGCGCCGAGCACGAGGAGGCACAGAAGCAGCGGCGCCAGCAACATAACACCGCCGCTCCAGGATAACATGGCGGTCGGGTGACAGCCCGGTCGGGTGGACGTTCACGGACGGGGCGGGCGTGCGGGTGTTGTTGCGCGTCGGCGTTAGTTAGGTAGCCGCCGACGCTCTCGCCTTCCGCTCTCCCGAGTCTTCTTTTGCCTCTGGTTGTCAAGATTCTACAGGAATCTTAGTACCGTAGATTCATTCTCTCCCGAGTCCCGGTGGTCACACAGCGGCCAAGCCCCCCCCTCTTCCGCCGCTACCCCACCTCTTGTAACACGCGCTTCCTGCGTCCGGCGTCGTCCTCGCTCCCTCTCGCACTGGTCTGGCCACCACCCCCCTTAACCCCGGGGTTTCCCCGGTTTCCGCGATGCCGCCCTCACAGGCCTTCCATGATCCTGGCCTCCGCGCGGGAGGATGCGCGTCGCCGCGATTGTCGTCGGCAGGAGTGACGGCCCCGTGTGCCGCGGCGCTTCGCCCGCGCGTTCACTCGATCATTACGCTCTACGTGTAGCAGCGCGCACGAGAAAACGCGTGTCCGCGGCGCGGGCACAGCACGGCACAGCGATGCGGCGCGGCGCGGCGCGACGCGGAACGGAGCGTCGTGGATCGGCGAGGATTCTCACGGCGCTACGTGTATCACGCGTGTATCGCGCTCGCACGAGCGGCCGACGGTGCTGCGCTTCACTGTGCTTCACGGTGCAATGCTAACTGACGACGACGACGATCACAGACCGGTCACCGGACGACGAGCGCTCGCTCTCGCGCGACGACGACGACGACGACGACGACGATGACGATGACGACGACGACGACGACGGCGGCGGCGGCGGCAGCGGCGACGGGGGAGGCGACGTTTCACCTCCTCACCTCGTAACGGTG
Source organism: Wasmannia auropunctata (assembly GCF_000956235.1). Lineage (NCBI taxonomy): Eukaryota > Metazoa > Arthropoda > Insecta > Hymenoptera > Formicidae > Wasmannia > Wasmannia auropunctata. The sequence goes on along the minus strand of NW_012026787.1, from coordinate 1,237,018 downwards.
CGCCAGAGTGACTGACATGACATCATGCGCAAGCCGTAGCGCGCGCCGCCCTTCGGCTAGGGACGCGCGGGGGGAGGAAGCGGAAGGGATTTCTCTCCCGGAGCCCGGAGCGAGATTAGTATTGTGGCGGCCTCTTGCCGATGCCGATTGAATTTGTTCGTTGATATTAGTAGGTACTTACAATTAGCGTCGGTAGATAAGATATATTTTATCTGCACCGCAAACGGGATCAGAGAGGATCCGAGAGCGGACAGCCGGCTTTTTGGCTAAAATTGTCCTCGAGCACTATCGCCCTCTGAAGAAATATATCCAAATTATATAGCAAAATCAAGATTTCTGCACAATTTGTGGTGCGTGTCCGTACTAAATCCACTTTTCGAGTCGGCTGGAGCTTTATTTTCGAAAAATTACGCATTAGAAAGTAAGGAAATATACTTCTAATGCGTAATTTTTCGAGAATAAAGCTCCAGCAGACTTGAAAAGTGGATTTAGTACAGACACGCACCACAAATTGTGCAGAAATCTTGATTTTGCTATGTAATTTGGATCCACTTCTTCAGAGGGCGATAGTGCGCGAGGGCATTTTAGCGTTACAGCCAAAAGGCCGGTATGTCCGCTCTCGGATCCTCTCTGTTTATATCGACGAGATACTATAATTATAAGTGCAGATTATACTGGGTTGGAAAAATTTGCACGAGGTCGATAAAGCACTCTTCAGTGTCATCAGTGGTATCTCTAAAGTCTAAATATGAACTTCTTACAATATATCATCTGGTCTCACTCAACACGTGAAATGTCCTTATCTAACTTATTGAAGTGTCATCTCTTGGAAAATCTGGCACTTACTGCCAGACGCAATTTTTGCTGTCTTTACCTTAGCTGAGCATACAAATTATCACAAATTGCATTCGTATGGATATTTCTTTTTCTACACTTCCAATCGTAACTCAAAAGTTCTTGTATTATTCGTGCAAGTAATCCGATGCGCGCGAGCTAGTTATTTTGTACATACATATGAGCTGCAGAACTTTTGTACCAATAAAATGTTTACGTCAAGTGACAAGTTATGATCCCCAAAAAAGGTAATTTTTTAATATTTTTTTGTTTTTACTATTCATATATATCTAGCGCGCTTATATTTTATGTCTATTTCAATCCTGTAAAAGCGTTTTCAAATCTATTCAGTCGTTTCGGAATTATCCCTTTATAGAATGCAAATGTCGGTATTCCAGCATCGCCTTAATTTAATTTAATGTACTTTCTATCAATTTCAATAATTTATTGATTTAATTTTTATATTTATTTATTTGTTCTAAAAAAAATATGTATGCACTCTTATCATTTTGAGGTTATTGACTACATATCTCAACTTTTAAATCATTTACAAATATTTATTTTGTACATACCTTTAGTTTGCAATATATTTGTGTAATGCGTTCATCGTTTATGTTTCCATGATGAAAAATTGTACTGTTAACTTTATAAATATTTTCAGCAATATGTTTTTTTGATGTAGGTATATGGATTTAATATTAAGGCGATCCTAAAGTCGTCTGTTTTATCAACCGAACGTGATTATTTTCCAATACATAATAAACATAATTAAAGGCAACAGATTAAAAAATCCTTCTCCACGATTAAAGTATAGGCATCAATGTAATTCCGGCTGGTAGAGATTACGCTGAGAACGAAGAAAAATTAAGAAATTTAGATCTCCGTTATCTTTTCTTGGTCCAATATGGCGTCTAAAGTTGTGTACGTGTGCCAATATTTGCTTCGTACAAAAATTTGGCAGTTTGTTGGTACAAAATAATACCAGCCGGACCTACGAATTACATGTGCAAACAATGTAGAGTTCATAAAATTAGGCTTGGATGCCTAATAAAAAAGATGTACGTTCGTGAAAATTTGTTACGATGTGTGCGTGAGATATCGATATGGTAGTAAATATGAACACATCACTACACACTACTACATCAATATTGCACGCATACATACTCACAAATCGTCGATAAAACAGCGAATTTTTGGAGTTTGATTTCGGGTTTAGGATCCCCTTAATATTTAAGATGATGCCGGAAGGTAGAAAATACCGACACATTACAGTTTAGTAGATTTCTCCGAATTGGCTGAACGGAATTGAAAATCCTTTTACAGGATTGAAATAGACATGAAATTGTGGTGTTAAACGTCGAAGTTGTAGTAAAATCGGAAAAAATTAAAAAATTACATTTTTTCGGGTTGTACAGCTGACACCTAACCATAACCTGACATAAACATTTCATCTGTCTCTTATACACATCTCTG
>NW_012026787.1:1231912-1234691 GCF_000956235.1 Wasmannia auropunctata | reverse complement strand
ATTTTCTGAAGTTATGAAACATTAAAAACGTCTGTGAATTCGTGCCCAAGTGTTCTGTACAGGTGCTAAAAAGTGAGATAATTGATATGACAAACGGTGCAATCGCAGGCTAATTCGATTGGTAGATAATATATCAACTAAATCTTATAAAATTCTTGCAAAAAATAACAATATTTATTTTGCACATTATAAATCAAACTGGATATTAATTTATATTCTCTGATTAGTAAAACTCGAATTTATAACAATTATTTTTTTATCTAATTATTGACTAAATCTAATTATATACAAAAAATAGTAAATAATTCTATTTTTGTCTGACAGATCTGAAATACGAGGAAATACTGGAATCGAAGTTTATTTCGATCGGCGAGAAAACAGAAGCCATTAAAACGTCTAGTATCGTGTAGACATATACCTTTGAAGTTTGTACTTGTAAGTAAAGTTTATGTTTCTAATGCTAAAAAAATTTTAATGTGCCTTTTTCAATGGAAACTTTAAATTTTGATTCAAATTAATTTATTAAATATTATTACCCTAGGATTACAAACAAAAGAAGAAAAATAGCAGAAGAATGGCAATAAACAATGACGCATTGATTGCAATTATCAACGATTTTCTGGATTCGTCCGATAAGTGATTCTGAAAGCGATGATGAATTGTTAACAGATGCAAATAAAATAATTCGCGGCAAAAGGCCAAGATTGTACAGTATACGTTAGAATTAGTTTATATTTATTTCAGAAGTTACAACACACATATATTTGAGTATTCAATCATTACATGTAATAACTGTTTGAATATTATTGTTTAAATAAAATCTTTTTGAACAGAAAAAGTAATATGCAAATTGAAATTACCTCTATAGAAACGTTATACTAATTAAATAACTGATTCTTTTAATAATTATTACAGATACCAGAGAAATATGTAATTAAATATATATTTCAGTTAACTTATTGTTAAACTTATACTTATTGTTAAACTATACAGGAATCTTTATTTTTAATTCTACATATATACAACAGCAATACGTAATGGATGTCTCTCTCACTTCCATTACTTTTTTTTTTAACGTTTCGATGAGCTCTTTCATATAACAAAGTTTTTCCTTTCTGTACGCTTCCGTTTTTGCCGCTTTATTTTTTCTTTTTTCTAACATCTCTTCTAGAATTGTGTTTCTATTACGTTTTGATCCTGCATCTATATAAGTTTGAAATGCATACATTTATTACAAACAATATTCATAAACATATTTCATATCTATGAACACAGCACACTTACTTGGGGATGAGTTACGTTCATCTGTATCTTCAAACGTTCTTCAAATCTTGTACTTCAGAACTCGCAATCGTGACCGGTTTCACCCATGGATGATCTTTAAAAATCTCATTGAGTTCCTAGAAACAATAAAATATACGATTAACACGAGAAATACTTTTTTAAAACAAATAAAATGTAAACAATTAATACATTACATCAAAATATTTATATCATTAAGTCGTTGCTGATTGATTATTGTGATCAATGACTTTTTTATACTGCCGTTTTAAGGTATTCATTTTGGTAGAGCATTTGCTCGCGAGAATGTCGTAACCCTTCTTTTTCATCCCTTCAGCAACCAGCTGCCACAGCTTTCGTAAGAGTATTTTGCCACCTTTCATTTTCTCGTATTCTTGGCAATATAGACTTATTAAGAACAATGTTTGCTTAAGTGTCCAATTCTTTCTCTACCAATTGAGACCTGCAACGTTTTTGTAAACATTGTTCATTATTAACCATTAATATTTACGCAAGAGGAAACCGATAGCTTACATCTCCAATTAACTGATATAATATAAAATTTTATGATTAATGGTTCATTAGAAAATATTAAGCGCCGGCCAATGTGTATGGATGTGGCTATCAAGACTAACGAGGCTAACGGAGCTCTTCTTATTTACGCAATATCAATGACGCGATACATATTTGTATATATTTTTTTATATTTTAATTTATTTATCCTAAATGGAAACTATAAAATGTAATTGATGTTGATGAAAAATTAATTAAATTTATACTTGCATTATCAGCGTCATCGCTCTCATCATCATCAATGGCCTCGTGCTCTGGTGGAACCTCGAGATGAAGATCGCCTTTATTTCTATTCTTCATTCTTTTTGAATTACGAATTCCATTTAAAACGCGTTGAGCAAATATACGTATCGTATTGTTTTCAAACATTTTAATCTGTAGTGAATCATGTTAATGATTATCCCAGACAGCACATAACGTCCATTGGACGTCCAAATTTCGTTTTTATTTAGTACAAACGTCCATGGACTTAATATGTATGTTTTAAAAACGTATATTATTCGATGTATAAAGTAGATTTACATTTGGATGGTTCAAAAATATCCATCTTACATCCCAGACAACACAAAGTCTAAAATCGATGTATAAGACGTCTTTTAGACATCTTTTAGATAATTCTTGCAGAAGTGTCTAAAAGACATCTAAAAGACGTCTTAAAGACGTCTTATGCATCAATTTTAAACTTTGTGCTATCTGGGATATTATTACTTCTAAGAATCTTAAATCGTTATAGAACAGTTATAGTTTAGATAACTCTGCGCATTTTTATTTAATTTAAATATTCGCGGTTCGGCTAATCACATTTTGTTTTGTTTGTATTTTGCTTATTTTTTTATTACAAAAAATTATTAATTAGCTTATACAAGCAGACATACAGCTATTTATTTATTTATCAGACAATTGAATGTAATCAATAGAATCGAAA
>NW_012026787.1:1226086-1231892 GCF_000956235.1 Wasmannia auropunctata | reverse complement strand
TCCATATTATTATTTATCTGTTTTATTACAATTGTGAGGTACTTTTCTCAATGTCGGTCCTGGATTTAACATGGTGGATGCTCACGTGATCTGGAAAAGGAGATCAAAGGTGCCGACACGAAGTGGACCTACTGGTTATACTGTGGTTTTTGAGCCAACATTCTCCCTTCATGTTTATATACTCAAAGATCGCGCCAGAGAGAGCATGAGAGTGGCCATCCCGGCGTTTTTCGCAACACCGGCAAAAATTTTGACCTCCCCGTACACTAGCGCCAATTGCATCCATCTTTGAGATGGAAGCAAGATGAACTACATACACAGTCATTGTCGATAAAATATGGTGCGTGTCCGTGCTACGTCCACAAAGCAGTGGATAGAGAATATATGTATATGTATATGTATCATTATATTATATATTTACGTAAATTACGTCAATTACGTAAATATATATAATGATACATATATATTCTCTATTCATTGCTTTGTGGACGTAGCGCGGACACGCTCCACATTTTATCGACAATGGCTGTACGTAGTTCCATCTCAAAGGTGGATGCAATTGGCGCTAGTGTACGGAGGAGGTCAAAACTTTTGCCAGTGTTGTAAAAAACGCTGGGATGGGCCGCTCTCATGCTTTCTCTGATTCTCTCTGGTCGCGTAGAGTCCTAGATTATCAGAGAAGCGCGACCGGCTTATGGCAGTATCGCAAAAGTACTAGAAAATATTAAAAATGGCGACGAATGGCCAATCATAAGATTGATTTATTCGGCAGCCATTTATAATAGCGATAAATCAATCTTATGATTGGCCATTTGCGAGTCCAATCAGGACTCGTAACACCGGTCGCGCTTCTCTGATAATCTAGGACTCTATGGTCGCGCAGTGTTGACAGTTGACTGCAGTTGACAACCTATCGTTAAAATGACTAAACAATGTGAATTATGTGGTGCAAAGTGGTCAAAAAATTGCAATGTTTCCTTTCATTTGTAAGTATTTAGTGAGCAATCATATATGATTTAAAATGTAATAAAACTAATTTAATTTTACAAAGAGTATATCTGGTTTTTTCTGCTCAAATGTTTATATTAACCTTATACAACATAAATATATATGTATATCGACAAAAGTTTATATATAGTCGTGGATAGATCGATTGCGACACTTTTTTATAAGTTTCTTATAAGTTTTTATAAGTTTTACAAATTCTTATAAGTTCTTATAAGTTTTTTATAAGTTATTAAGTTATATATATATTAATATATATTTAATATACACAATATATAATATTTTATAGGTAACTAATATTTTGCAAATGCGAACCACGATGTACTATCTTTAGAGATAGTACAATATCAATCGTTACTTGCTTTTGCAAAATATTAGTACATTTTGAAACCTATAAAAAAAAATGTCGCAACCGATCTGTCCACAAATGTACATATTTGTAGTGTATATGTATATATATATATATATATATAATGTTTTCCAGAATTCCAAAAGACCCTGTTCTTCGAAAAAAATGGGTAGACGCTTGCAAGTTACAAAAATTTATAAAGCATCCTGACAAGTTGTCCTCAATTAAAATATGCTCTGCTCATTTTGAGGCAAACTCCTATGTTCCAAATAATAATAGTAATAATTATAGATTTCTTAAACCTGATGCTGTACCTAGTTTGAATATAGAAGAAAATCACAATTTGGATGAGTAAGTATTCCGCACACTGGAACACTTTAGTGATTCCGTGAATTCTTTCAATTCTCGACTTATTAATGTTATATTTTATAAAGTAAGCTAAATATAGCTTTATAAAATGTTTTCTTTTAGAGAAGAAATTGAAGCTGTTGATACTTCCGAACAATTGTTGTGTTATGTCGAACTTCAATCGCAATACTTATTAAATCAGTCAAGTGACAAAACGGCAGACTTGAATGATAAAAATAATGATAAGGTGGAAGATCTAAATGATTTGTATGATGAAAATACAATTTTGTTAATGGAAAAAACAGAAGAATCGGACAATGAGAATTCACACAACGAGAATGCAGAACAAGAAATAAGTGGTTGGTTTACACCAATAAACGAAATAACTGATGATGACGATAATATCACAAATACCTCGTCAGTCAGGAAAACTGATAGAAAAATAAGGCAATCAGCACATTTTGGACAACTAACAGAAGAACATTTTGATTCGCTGAAAAGTAGGCAAATTTATTTAGCTTTAATGAACAAAAAATTAAAGGAGAAAGAAATGAAGATAAGAAATCTTAAAAAACAAAACATGAGATTATCCCAAAAGGTTGAATTTTATTCTAAATTGGTCGCTACGTTTAAGGGCAAAAAACTGATTACAATAGAAGCTGCAAGAGAATTACTGGTATGCGAAAAAATTGCATATAAATTATGTAATGAACGTAGTTAATAGTAGAACTCTATAATAATCCATTGCTGTACGTCTATAATTTTTTATTTATTGTCTTTTATTTTTTTTTATTTAGACTGTATAAATGTAATTTTTACCGTAATCAATCAAAATTTCTTTTATACTTTAAGTATATTTAAAGATTCTAACTTAATTATTCTTTAGATTTTTCTCTAGAAAATTATCATACTGTTGTGGAGTTCTACTGCAATTAAAGTCAAGAAGCCTGTTCTTTTTAACTGAATTTCTTACCTAGTTCACTTTTTTCTCTTTTTCTCCAACGTGAAGAGAAAAGCAGGAAGCTGAACCGTGCAAGTAATTCGACTAAAAAGAACAGATTTAAAATTTGAATACAAATGCACAATGCACACACATGTACATACAATACCTGTATGTACAATGATATCTTAAAAGCAGGCAAATTTTGTATTAATATTTTTGTCACAAAATAACAAAAAATTACAAAATTATTAAGCAGATTTAACAACTAATGAGATAATATGCAAATTGTATTTACATATTTTTCATATTTCTTAGAAATATTCGTAGAAAAGATTCATTTTTAACATTTTTACAACGTATTTACAAATTTTTGTAATATCTATGTTGTAAAAAAGTAATTTCGTATACATAAATATGTACAGTATTAGAGTCTATCCAGACAAGCTTGCGCAATCATAATTTAGGATGCGCGATGTTCGGGCACGCGATGTTCGGGCGCGGTGCCGGGACGCGTGCGAACTGCTGCGTGCAAGTTCGCTGAAATAAGATAACATTTCTCGAGGAAACTAATTGAAGCCCAATCTGTTCGAATATGATATCTAATATCTATCTCGGCTGGCGCGCGGTCTACTTAACGTAAATAAAGCGCGGAAATTATTTTCTATATATTTTTTTTTATTGATTCGAAATCGCGTGAGAACGCTTTTCTTCAAAATGCCGAAATCTTTAGAGGAAAATTGGCTTCAATTGAAATTGACAAAAATATTTAGGATTCGTAAAACTAAGCTCCTCAAGAAATGTTGCTATCTCATTTCAGCGAGCATCCGACTAACTCGTACGCAGCGTTTCTCGAGCGCCTCGAGATCATGCCCGAACATTCACACCCTATTAATTATAAACAATAATAATTTGAAATATATTACTAGTCGAATAAACAAATAAAAACAGTGCCAAATTCTGTTATATTTTTGTGGCACTCGGTTGCCAGTATCGGACATAACAGATTTTGTGTCAAATTGGTTTTTGATTTGTCAGCAGACGTTTTACAAAATCTGTTTAAGACTTAGCTGACTAGGTTATGATGATAATAATAATAATAATAATAATAATAATAATAATACAATTCTCTTTTGTTTTGATTGTAGGAAACTGGTACACCTGTTCTTGATGCATTAATAAAAAGAAAGTTAGAATTAGAATTAGAAGACAAACAAAAATTGGAATACACAGAAGACTTACAAGCTTTTGCAATAACCCTGCATTATTATTCCAGTAAAGCATATAATTATGTTAGGCAAACGTTTAATAACTTATTGCCAAATTCAAGAACAATTAAAAAATGGATGACCGATCCCGGATCTCCAGTATCCCCAGGACCCACACAACAAGTTTCTGACGACGAAGTTATGTTTAATGATGATACAGAAGAGAATCATTGAGCATTATTCAATATTATTTTTGATAAGATGTATCGCTCATGGAATTTCTTAGAATGGAAGAAGATATGTGGGACTTATAAAGTTTGAATTAAATTAATATATCAAAATAAAAATTTATCTTTTGCAATAAATTTAGTTTTCTTACCTGTTGTTATTATTGATTCATGGAATGATTCATGGATACTATTATATTATTTTATATTAGTATTTTTTTGTTGGTCATTTATCGGAGAGTGTACAAATGTCTTGGAAATAATTTGTTTAAAACATTTCTATAAGACCGGTGCTCATATATTTTCAATCACATTTCATGGATTACAGGCTAATGAAACGATGTATTTCTTTTTAGGAGCAAATCTTAAGTACAATTTAAAACTATATTTTCTTTGTCTAATAACTCATAAATATATATCATTGTATATGTTTAGCGATGCTTGTCGCAGTTTAGAATTATTATTGTTTTGCGAAATACGATTTAAAAATGCTATGGAAAGATAGCACAATTTTAAACGAATCGATATATGTATATATGATGATATGAACATAGGTGACAAATGACAATCTGATTATCTCTCGCAGCTATTTACTCTGTAGTCTGTACATAAGTTCAGAGAATTCGTAGCGTTTTGAGGTGTATGAACGTGTCAGAATACTTGAATTCAATCGCGATAATGCCAATCGATTCGGCAACAGTTGCACAAGTTGTAGCGCTAATAAATAGGAAGAAGTCAATGTTATGTTGCGAACGTTTTAAACGTTCCTCGTACAACTGTACAGCGAGTGTATAGCCGATATGTGGAAACTGATAGTTACGATCGGAGACCTGGATCTGGTCGTCCAAGATGTAACCACGGCACAAGACGATCGATATATATAATTATATAATTGTATCGGTACTAAGAGATCGGCATATTACATCTGTCGAAATAAAAAACAATTTGCAACAAATTGGAGTGAAGGTGAGCGACGACTGCACCATTCGGCGAAGACTTGTGGAAAAAAAATCTTTAATATCGGAGACCAGTATTAGTGCCAGCTTTAAAATACCGACATCGTGAAGCTCGATTAAATTTTGCAATGAGACATCAAAGCTGGAATATTCGTGATTGGAGTCGTGTGTTATTCACGGACGAATGCCGATTTTATCTTAGAGCGCCCGACAGACGTGAATGAGTGTATTGTCGTCCTGGAGAACTATTTGCTCCACGTGCCATGAAAAAGAAAGAAAATTTTAATGATGGGTCTATTATGGTTTGGGCCGGAATATCGACAGACGCTCATACAGACCTTTTTTGAACGAAATGTGAATTCCCATCATTATATTGATGAAATTATTATTCCATACGTTGTCCCGCACCAAGAATTTATTGGCGACAACTTTCTATTGATGCAATAAGATAATGCGAGAGCACATGTCGCAGGAATAGTTACTGATTTTTTAAACGACACAAACATATGTTACGTGCCGCGACGCAATGACGCCGCACGTTATCGATAATTAAGTTTTTTACACATTACCTTCCCTTCTGCAAATTTCGCATCTTCTTACATCAGGACAATTGGTCCTCGTATGACCTATAAAAAAACAGTACAAATGTAAATAATAATTGTACAATTTAGATTACAATAATTGAGAACAATAAAAATGGTGATATTTTTAAAAATTAATGGGAGACAGAAAGGAAAGAGATTTATGACCAAAGATAAGTTCTTTACACATTA
>NW_012026787.1:1220783-1221479 GCF_000956235.1 Wasmannia auropunctata | reverse complement strand
TATGATATACAACGAAATTACTCAAAAAATTGCAACTGATATTGAGCCGAAACCATCAACCAGTAAAGAAACAACCACTGTGCAAGAAAATGATGATTTTGAAATCAATTGGGCAGATTATGATGATGATTTTACCGGAACAGACATTAGTGACGTTAATGACCTTGCTAGCAAGAATGATAATAATAATTCTAAGAAAGTAAATCCGATTTCAAGTAAAAATATACATTTATTTACCAAAAATACTTATATATCCCATTTCCTACTCATATACTTTTTTTCAGCTAAAGTTGTAAGCAACGGTTTCACTACAGCGAATAAAAAACCGATTTCTGTACCAGTTGGGATTCAATCTAAACTCAATAATAACAACAACAAAAATTTATTCATTAATAAACCACCAATAAAATTGACTTTCAATAATCAGTCAACTGCCCCGTTTTCTCTGCCAAAAAAAAGAAAAACTATTAAAGTTTTAAATACTAAAAAAAATGATGACGTAGATTTGCATGTAAAAGAATATGATTTAAAATTTGAAAATTGTACTGTCAATAATTGCGTGTTCAACGTCACATGTAATTGCAATAAGGAAAATATTCCTTAACGTGAGATGAAAAAAAACCGTAATGATGTGATACTATAATGTGATTGAAGTTTCTAGTATTGATAAAGCTATTTATCGGAAGAGCACACGTC
>NW_012026787.1:1220378-1220763 GCF_000956235.1 Wasmannia auropunctata | reverse complement strand
AGATTATAAAGGTTAATATGTTTCATATATTTTTGTTGAATACTTAGCTGAACTTTTTGGAAAGATCATAATTATATAATGATAATAAAGAATATATTCTAAATTAGGTTTTCTCTACGTAATTATTTAAGAACAACGTTCTATATTCTCATATATTATCATATACATATATCATGTTATTGCTTAATTAAATTAATAAGAAAATTAGATGTTTTTGTAGGTACTATGCTATTTTATTAATAACTAAAATTTTATATGTATAAAATAAATGCGGTCAACACAAAGATATTACATCTATTGCTATCATGATGAAAAAATGGAATAATAACTATTATGTCACATTTAATTATATTAATATAAAAATAAATAAATAATCTCACATACA
>NW_012026787.1:1218902-1220358 GCF_000956235.1 Wasmannia auropunctata | reverse complement strand
GCTCTTCCGATAACGTTTTCAGTTTGTACTTTCATTTTGATATGTTTTGCCAGAGCATATGAGTAAAAGTTTATTAAATAAAATATTGTTGCCACATACTCTTCTACAGCTGGAAAATTTGATATATTCAAATGTATTGTGCATGTACGTGTGCGTACATGAATGCGTACTTGCGTGCGTGCGTGCGTGCGTGAATAGTATGTATGTATAAAACTATTAAATTACACGTAATTAAATTACACGAGCAGTAATACCTCCAGTAATAACCACAGATGTGTAATATTTGTCATGTGATTCACCAGCAATAACTACTACACGAGCAGTAATATTTTCAGTAATAATTACATACGTGGCAGTCGGCCTTTTCCCTAAGGGGCGTTAGTCATGCATCTGGGTTTCCCCATCTAATTTCTGCTCGGGTATATAAACACTTACGTTAGCGGTTGACGAGCATTGTGATTTTTAGCAGAATAAGTTGTTGGAATGAGTAAAAAGAAGTGAATCTAGGTGAAAGAAGAGCAATAAACGTAAAAAAGCAGAAGAGACGTGAAAGAGTGAGAAAATAGGGTGAGAAAGGCGAAAGTATATATAAAATTAATATAAGAAATTACACGAATATTCAAGTTCAGTATCTAACATGGACAGAAAATGCGGATTTTGCAGACAAGAAGGTAATGTGTAGAGAACTTATCTTTAGTCATAATCTCTTTTCTCTCTGTCTCTCATTAATTTTTTTTTAAATATTACCATTTTTAGTGTTCTCAATTATTGTAATCTAAATAGTACATATTAGTTTACATTTTGTACTGTTCTTTTACAGGTCACACGAGGAACAATTGTCCTGATATAAGAAGGTGCGGAATTTGCAGAGAAGAAGGTAATGTGTAAAGAACTTATCTTTGGTCATAATCTCTTTTCTCTGTGTTTCCCATTAATTTTTTTTTAAATTTTACCATTATTGTAATCTAAATTGTACATATTATTTTACATTTTGTACTGTTCTTTTACAGATCATACGAGGAACAATTGTCCTGATTTAAGAAGGTGCGGAATTTGCAGAGAAGAAGGTGATGTGTAAAGAACTTATCTTTGGTCATAATCTCTTTTCTCTCTGTCTCCCATTAATTTTTTCTTAATATCATCATTATTGTAATCTAAATTGTACATATTATTTTACAATTTGTACTGTTTTTTTACAGGTCATACGAGAAACAATTGTCCTGATTTAAGAAGGTGCGGAGTTTGCAGAGAAGAAGGTAATGTGTAAAGAACTTATCTTTGGTCATAAATCTCTTTCCTTTCTGTCTCCCATTAATTTTTAAAAATATCACTATTTTTATTGTTCTCAATTATTGCAATCTAAATTGTACAATTATTATTTACATTTGTACTTGTTTTTTTATAGGTCATACGAGGACCAATTGTCCTGATGTAAGAAGGTGCGGAATTTGCAGAA